>NW_022686322.1:4567245-4597175 GCF_011630105.1 Anneissia japonica
ATATATAGGCCTATATATACATATATAATTGTAGTAACACGACTTACGATTCTTGAAATTGTAAAGCGAACGATCTGATTTAATGGCGGATCGATAACAAAGTGCTGTATATTTGACAACCCCGAAACTTTCGTCTATTTGAATGAGGTATTCTCGACCACCAATTAAATTTGTTGGCGCCTTGTATCGAGCAATCGTTGGATCATCTGTCGGAAAATCTACTTCATCGGGGTTTGATGCGTCGTATCGGGCAAATGTTGTCCTCATTGTAACATCCGTGATAGTAACGTAGGCGCTATTCTCTGGCCTTGAAACCTACAGATGTTAAGGTATATAATTATTCTAGAGAATATTGGCCACTTATATCTTGTTATCACTTGCATTAGTAAGATAACGTATAATACACTTTCGGTAATGCTAATAAATTTGTTAGTACTGATGATGCCAAATACCAGTCGGCGCAACTGTTTAAAATATAATGTAACCATAGTGGTTTGACTCTGAAGAATATTTTTCGAATTTCCATGACCTCAACGAGCCCGCCGGGAGTGAAGCTTCTTATACATAAAGTTTATCATTCTTGTTGAAAAATTTCACTAATTTACACTACTTTGTATATTAAAAAGATACAACTGGCAACATTACAAAAGCCTTTATAGTTACAACACAATACAGCACAATACCACGAAGATTACTAATAGAACATACAGCAGGTGTGTAATTTGGGTGTGGGGGCGGGGTGGTGTTTATGCGTGATTTATGATTATTATTATATTTAACATTAATAATTATAAAGCTAGTAAACAAATGAAGAAAAGATAACAAAAACATCGTATTAGTATTTAGACGTATAACCAATAATGTATCACTAAATAATCATGACTGTCAATCCAGAATGATATGAATTTAATATATACTTTACCGGTGAATCAAATTTAATAAACCAATCGATTAACGTCTCATCCAATTCGGTATTGCTTCTCGGAAAAGATTCATGGATGAGAATCTGAGGAGGGTCCGGTGCTGTAACTTCATCATCATCTGTAATAATTGGGTAATGTTATTTGTATTTCAATGAAATCATATCACAAAAGAGGATAGGCCTATTATGATAGTGGCTAATTTCTATGTTAAGGCTGATTTCCATAACATTGCTACACAGCTGCATAGCTTCTTTGCTCGTGGGCAATGAACTTTCCCACTAGGCCCCGCCCTTGGGATATTGTTACTTATGGTCCCACTCTTCGATATTGTTGCGTATGTAACAACATGCGCACAGACGTCCATCCAATTCGGTATTGCTTCTCGGAAAAGATTCATGAGAGAATCTGAGGAGGTTCCGGTGCTGTAACTTCATCATCATCTGTAATAATTGGGTAATGTTATTTGTATTTCAATAAAATCATATCACAAAGGGGGATAGGACCTATTATGATAGTGGCTAATTTCTATGTTACTTATGGTCCCGCTCTTCGATATTGTTGCGTATGTAACAACATGCGCACAGACGTCCATCCAATTCGGTATTGCTTCTCGGAAAAGATTCATGGATGAGAATCTGAGGAGGGTCCGGTGCTGTAACTTCATCATCATCTGTAATACTTGGGTAATGTTATTTGTATTTCAATAAAATCATATCACAATGGGGAATAGGCCTATTATGATAGTGGCTAATTTCTATGTTAAGGCTGATATCCATAACATTGCTACACAGCTGCATAGCTTCTTTGCTTGTGGGCAATGAATTTTTTTACTAGGCCCCGCCCTTGTGATATTGTTACTTATGGTCCCGCTCTTCGATATTATTGCGTATGTAACAACATACGCACAGACGTGCGTTTGTGGGGACAACACGTGTGTTTGTATGACACGTACGCATTTCTTAACCTGTTCTGATTGGTGAGTTCAGATTAATTAGCTCTCCGGAAAGATCCACTGTTGCAGGCCAGACAGCGTCCTCGCTAACCCTCTTAGTATGTTAAACGTCGCGATTAGTTTCGATAAAATAGAACAATTATTCATGACCATGACTAAAATAAAGCTACATTTACACTTGACACGATAACGACAAGGCAACGACATAATATTATTGCGTCGTTTATATTCTTCAACACTGAGCGCATTTTTATCGTGTCGTTGTCTTGTCGTTATGGTGTCTAGTGAAAATGTAGCTTAAGATTGGCATAACATTATACTACGGAAATTTATCACTGGCCCTAGACCCCTACGTAAATAGTTGTAACGTCCTGGACAATGATCTTTCAGGACCTTTGGATATTCTCCTAGTCAACTCAGAGCTTTCGTAGACTACTGATAATTTATTGTGAAACCCAAGTGGTCCTACAGAAATATTTTATTTACTATGTATATTTGAAGACTAAATTCATAACAAATACATGTAATGTTAATTTTATGAATGGTTGAGGGCTAACTCGGTTGTTAAACACTCTGCTCATTGGCTTTCTGATGCTTAAGTATATTTTAGAAGTGAGTTCAAGTGTTTGCCGTACAGACCCCTTTTATTTCCAGTGGAAACCGAACTTCATTGTGTCTATTTACACCGTTATACTTTGAAAAGTTAAAAGTTTGTGAAACTGATGATTCAAAATATGGTAAGTTACACCGCATGATCTATGTTGTTGCAGTTTTTCAGACTGGTAGGTTTCGAATCCCAGACCCTTTTTGAGGACCTCCGTTTGGTTTTTATTTTATTTTTTTTATTTTTTATTGTGATTGTTTGGTTTTTGAAATAAGTGTAATTATAATATACGGTAGATAAGATATTTTAAAAATACTATCTGAGTTAAGCTAGTACAGTTAACAATAGAATTTCAATACGCATATTGCATACTTTGTGTTTTCTAATTATAAGATATTACGTTTCAAATGAAGTTAGAAAAAGTATGTATTTTTCTCGGCTATCAAAAGTACCGTAATATTTGGTTCTTGTGGTAAGCAGCTTGTACAAGTAAATTGAAAGCGAAGCGAAATTTAATTGTGTCTCATTAAAAGTCGATAACTATTTCCTACTTTTCAATACTTACCGGAGCCCAGAATAATACATAACGTTTGCCTGCATGCACTCAGGTGTGACAGTAAAGCTGTTTTGATATCAGATAGTGAAGACCCACCCTGGTCACCTTCGGTGAATCACTATTGTTTTGGCATTCGCGTTTCTTATTTAAGTGGTTTATATATTTTGTTCGTATATTTATCTTGGCCTAGCTCAGACTTGTCAATTTCATTTGTAAACCTATTTTTTTTTAGATTTTAGTCGGCAAATAGTTGATACTACATTTATCCGTTTTCCATCAAGAAAACATATTTTACATGTATCTTATTTTATGTGACAATAAAAAAAATCTTACATCTTAGTTAACTTACTCGTAACGTAAACTTTTCCGAAAGCAGTAGGTCCTTGGGTTCTGTAAAATAAAATATTTTGTTATTTCTGTTATTTCTCTGTCAATTAATATTCATGAATCTATATTAAAAATGGTGAATTTTAATTATTGTTTTAGTATATGGTTGATTATTTTATAGACAAATTTCTTTCGAAACCTTGAGCATTTTGGAAATACCTGTGAAGGAACGCTGCTCGTTTATATCTTTGCTTTATATTTGCATTCTAAATATTTTATTACAAAAAAAAATAATAATATTGATGATACCAATAATATTGATTTTTGATATAATTTACTTGTGATTCAAAAAGACTTAAAATTAATTAAAATACCCGTAATCATCTGTTGCCGTTATACTGTAGTCATACTCTCCGATTTCGGTGGTTTGAAGTGATAGAGTACTTTGAACGTAGCCTCCTGGTGGTGGATTATCTTCAGTGTAAGTCATTTCCCTCGGTAAACTATACATAAGTTCTTCAACTCTGTAGGAAAGTACGAAATAGCATTGTTAAAAGAGTCTTAGATTAACTTATGGGTGGTCCTTACAGCTGATATTTTAATTAGTGCTAAACATGTAGTATATTTAAATTTGATAATGAGTCTATAATTTTATTGAAATATAACTGCCCAGTAAATAAATTATTGGGTTTAGCAGGATGTTGGGAGAATCAAGCTACTGATATTTCGAACTTTCTGCTAATTGAAAGCCTGAGGACATACCTGTAGCAAATAACAACGAAATGGTTTATCAAGGTAAAGGCCTACTATGACGTATAACAAAGTAGAGACAAGACCCTAGCGTGCTAACTATTTACAGCGTCAACTACATAGAAGTACAGCACCAGACGTAAAATTTATATTCTTTTTTTTTTATTAAAGTTTATTTTATGAGGGTACCATACAATTCTAATACATACACTGATTGTAAACGAGAAACAAATAGGGACCCAAGTTTTCAATCAGTAACACCTGCAGACACAAAGCTGTCTCAGACTATAATTGATGAAAATTATTTTTTTATCAAAAGGAAAAACATGGTACAATAGTATTTTTATGAATACCGTTACATTATGATAAAAATGAAAGAGATTTTATATAGGAAAATGAATAAAAGAAATTATAACACACCTAAATACAATCCTTGTCATTTGATTGGTGGATTTTTATCACGTGACATTGGTTATTTACACCAATTCAACTGTGCATTTATGGTTAGTTCCATCCGTGCATTTTTTGTTCGGTCCGTTTCGCTCACATTGCACGCCTCAGCCTATTACCATTGGTTGAAGAGAAGCTGGACTATTTCATTCAGGATATAGGTAGATTTTTTTTTGGATAAAATATCAACTGACAAGAATCTAATTTAGGTGATTTATAAAACAAATAATGAATGAAAGAAGTTTCATTCAACTTAACTCCGTCGCGTTGAATGAAGCAGTCAATCTTTCAACTAATGAAAATATTCTTCTCATTGCACTCATAAACATTCATTATTTGTGTAATATTTCAAACCCACCGGTTTCCATCTGAACCACTGGGCAGTTCTGCAGTAACTATAGCTTGCCACAATTCGTCGGGTTTTATAATCGCACAGTCTTCATCTAATGTTACGGTAGGCCCGACACATGATCCGGCTAAAGAAAAATACAAAAAACAACTGAAACCATAGAAATTAATTTGATATGAATGCAATTTCTTATTGAGTCAGTATACAGTATATATTATGCTGTATTCATTTTTCGTGCTTAATTATTACTTGATATCCACACGTCATGTGGTGCATTCACAATAAAACATAAAACCACACACTTAAAAAATAGACGTGTATACAAAACTAAGACAAAGCTATAAAGTGATACTTAAAATCAATGCTCAATCAATCAATTAATCATTCAATCATGGAATTTATATAGCGCCAGAATCAAGACTAAACATTTAAAACCACTAAAAAAGTAAAACAGAAATGGGGTAAAGTGTCAACATTTTAAGACATTGTGTGACAACATTGGTTAAATGGTTTAAAAGCTTTGAAAGTGCTCAGAATAATAAAATAATAAAAACATTGAAAATAAGTTACGTGATCTTTTATTATAGTTGATTGTCATCAATTAATGTAGAAGAACAATGTATACGATTTTATAATATTGAAAATGATAATAAAGTATAACGTGACTGATTAATCTTTTTAACAATATGTAAACTTAACACCAAAACCTATTTAGGCTTAATAGAAATGAGAAGTATACGATAACGATATTAGTAATAAAAATAGTAATAATAATTGATAGAGCTAATGAATTAAAATAAGAAAATTGTATTTATGACGATATTAATTATGTAGTCATGATGCTTTTCTATTATGTTGATAAATACTACTAATACTTATACAACTAGTACCACCACTACCACCACCACAACTACTACTACGAATACTACTGCCACCACCACCTCCACGAGTACTACTACCGTACTACTACTACTACTAAAACGCTATACACCTACAGTTGCACTTTAAATATTCATCATATAACTATTGTTTCGGCCTACGGTAATACGGTAAAGATATTTTTAAATGGTCTTCATATCCACACCCTACTTTGGATCGTAACCAAAATTGCAATATTTCTTTATCAAAACATGACAAAGTAGTTTGCTAATTGTCATTTTCATCCATTGATCCATTCTTGAGATATTCAGGTCTGGGATCTAATGGCCCTAACATGCACACCGAACACTTTCTCTCTTAGTTTTCATTCATATCAGTTGATTAGTTTAAATATCTGGTCTGGAACGTTTTCCTTTAAATGGTTCTTATATCCACACCCTACTCCGGGTCGTCACCAAAATGTAATCACCTTATTCTTGGGTCATATTTAACAATCCATGTAACTGCCATTTAGATCTGTGCGGCTGTTTAACACAAGAAGCACGCACGACACTTAACATTTGGACCGCCACCAAACACGAAAAACACCAAAACGTTACACTAATAATAATAATAATAATAATAATAATAATAATAATAATAATAATAATAATAATATGATATTGCTGTTGTTGTTGTTAATTGCAAGAATGATTATAACTGTCTAGTACATAAACAATAGGAATGTTATGTCAGGGAGATGCTATCACTTTCCTACATAGGCACATTAAAAAATGTCGAGATATTGTACTAACGTTCAGTGACTTGAATTAAAAATTGGTACGGTACAGTGCTCTTTGGTGTATGAAGGTCGTCTTCGTCAAAATCTTCAATCATTACCGACACTCCATAATAACCAATCAGTGCCCCTTCTGCTTGGAATTTAATCTTGCAAGTGTCCTGTAAAAAGCAGAAACGTAAAACCTAAAACAAACATGGATAGCTGTGTTTCACTTTCTCCCCTTTTGTCTCTCTTACTATAACTCGCCTCTTCTTCTTCCACTTCCCATTCCTTCTAATTAATTTCATTTCTTTCTTTAATATCTATTTCAATTTATTCTAGAAGTTGACCAATTTAATATGACTTTACCTCGAATATCTCGGCGTGTTCTTCACTTGGACTCCCACAAACACGAGCATTCCCGGCGTCGCCAGGGCATTCTGACGGATTCTGTTTGCTAGGATCCGCCCAACGACATCTGATAATATCACCGTTAGGATCAGTAGCTGTTCGTCGAAAATCATTCAAAAAACAAATGTAAAATGCTAACGTAACAAAATTGCTTATTTTTAAAACAAAGATGGGATACTTATTGTAAGATTCTGTGATAAGCGCTTTAAAAAATAGTAAAATTCCACATATATTTGTAATGGTTTGCATTGGCCTATAGATACAGGTAATAGATTAATAATAAATAATTTCTCAAGTGAATTAACATAATTATTTTTAGCAATGCTAGCCCACTCGTTTCTTCTTAAATTATTTATTGAATTATTCTTATTACAATGTAGCCTATGATATAAGAATATTTACATGCTGCCTTTGCTTTACTTGCTTATTGTAATAAACAATTTATCTTTTTCTTTTTTATCAATTTTGAAAAACTTAAAGAAATTACCGAACGTTTTAGAAGGTCACAGTATTTAAACTGTGTGAGTTCATTTCTCTTAATTAACTAAATATTCTGTTATTAATAAACAGTAGTTAGGCAAACCGTAAAAGAAAAGCATTTTGTATAACTGTTTGCTTGATAGGAATGATGAAATAAATTTTTAAAAAAGTAAATAAAAAAGGTGAGTATAGAATAGAGGAAACTAATCAATGGGATTGGATTTATCATTATTCATTGCGTATACCCTTGAGAAAAAACGTGTTCTAATGGGAAAATCAAAAAGCAATATCTATACCACTTGACCTATATCTCAGGTGAGAACGGTAATCGAAGCAACTTAAGTTCGAATCCTGATAAGGACAGTAGGTCCTTCTCAAAAATGTGTTCATCATCATTTATCATTGTATAGGCCCATGCGTGTGTTGGTGTGTGAGATTTTTTCAAATATCTTGTTTGTGTGTGGAACAGTATATGATTTTTGATTCTGAAAATGTTTAAATTGGTTTACGTTTTAGATCAATCAACGTTTCGCAGCCTTGTCGGACACGTTGGAGAGGAATACCAGCCACTACCCGGGGAGAATCATTGGTAATCGACAAGTCAACTTGAGTTAACAGGTTCCAGCACCTTCCAGATCCAAAATTTTGAAGATATAACCAACTGCTGTCTGTACAACGCCCTTCTGTTTCATAGCTGAATATACAAAATATATTATAGGCCTAAATGATTATCATTTAAACTGCCTTAATATATATAGAAAAACAGAATAATATTAATAATGGAAATAATACTAATAATAATAATAATAATAATAATAATAATAATAATAATAATAATACAACAGCAACAACAAGATAATCTGAGATTACAAACCCTCGCCCTGCTGTCACTCCATATCTTTGTATCCGCTGGTTGTTGTTGTTGTATTGTAGGGGTATAATATTATTGGCTATGTATCAGGTGAATTTTGGCTTTGACCTAATTTGGTGCATATATCAATATGATTTCACCAGCAATGTGTCTCATTTCGGTTTTTTTTTAAAGTAATATATTATATTTTGTATAATATATACTTTATATATTTTTATATAGTATATATTTTTCCTATGATATGTAAAAATTATATATATTATATAACAATTATACAATATATAAAAAGTATATATTATATAAACAATTATATATATTAACAATTATACAATATATAAAAATATATATTATATAAAAATTTATATATTATATAAAATATATATTTTATAAAATATAAATTATAAATGTATTATATAAATATATAACGTAAAAACTGTCCTAACTCCTAACTGTATTGTTCAGCCTACCTCAATTCTAACATTAAACTAAAGTTTTGGCCATACAGCTACAGTTTAAATAGACATACATGCATAGTAACTGCTAGAGTAAATAAATAATAAATACAGTTAAATCAGAAACATCCCTACCTGGATTGGGGAACAATAGCCGCAACTGGAAAGCTAAAATACTGAATGTGCAACATACTGCTACACTAGCAGCGTACACAATGGCAAGTCAAACTAACAAATAACAGTGACAATAGCCAACTGATTTAAATAAACAGGTGAGCTTTGCCTCCAGCAAAAATTCTCACAACAATAGCCAACTGAGCTTTGCATTGTCTGCTTAGATTCAGATTTTGCAGTCTACACAAAAAGAATGCTGCATTATAATAATATTAATAGTAACAATATATATATATATATATAAACACACACACACACACGTATATATAAATATACATACAAAGACGTGCAAGTGGAGCAACTAGATAACTTGATTTTTCTAAGCAACTCATTGCAATACCCTCACCTCACTTCGTGGGGCGAGGGTAATAATAATATTAATAATGATAATTAATAATAATAGTAATAACTAGACTTACAATGTCGATAATTAATAATAATAGTAATAACTAGACTTACAATGTCTATTAATTTTTAATGTATGTAGAATGATGTCATATTTTGATATGCACATCGTTGATATGGTCTTTGCTTTGACAATGTCTGAAGAAAATTCAAGCACGGAAAGTGCCCCAAAGTGCCGGTCAGAAAAACTTTGAGCAAAACATTAGGAAAACGGGATGGAAGAAGAAAAAATATATTAGGACAAAAACAGAGGCTATTTCGAAAAAAATAGTTAAAAAAATTCAGTGAAACTAATTCGACGTTAGTAAGACTCAAACTATAGCTGCAGTGGTAATTACGATGGCGATATGGAGACTGATAACCATATGAGAGGGTCCTGCGTTTTCGTTCATAGCGATTCAGTGATTGAAAGCAAAAATTGTTCATGCATATCACGGTAATTGTTTTCGTTTAACCTAGCTGCAGCTGGTTTAAATTGCATTTATATAATTTAATTAACTGTCCAATAATATTCTTTAAATTAAATAATGCCTTCCTTTAACATGATTAAACTTTCCCGAAAGTTTCATTCAGATCAGTTTATCCGTTTTTGAAATATCTGGTATGGGAGGGGTTTTTTAATGGGCCCCACATCCACACATAACACTGGATCGTTACCAAAATTTAATAATTTCTTTATTGGACCATGAAAAAATATTCTGAAAAGTTTCATATAGATCTATTCATAAGTTTTTAGAGATATTTAGGTCTGGGACCTTGATAATTTTAATTATTCTATGCCGGTTGGATGCAGTTACGGCATTAACAAATCCCTAATATTGCTGGCCTAGCAACAGATTATTAATTAAAATGTAAAAAATTAAGTTGTTTTTTTTTTAAATCACAAAAAAATCCCAAAATTCTTCATTCAGTACCAGTACTTTTTGTCATGAAAATGTGGGCCTTTCAAATTAGTTGGGTGCGAGCGCACCAATCTCATACCCCACCTACTGGATATACTGTACGTGCCTGGAAATAATTTAACTGGCTATTATAACACAGTATTTTATTTTTAATGTGATATCGTCTCAATTTTTAAGTATTGTTTTTAAATTCTTTTTCTACTTCCAATGCTGTTCGATTTGACATTTACATACCGTTACTGTTGTTGCTCTTCTTTCAATAACGTATTCATTTGCAGTCTCTCAGTGCTCGGTGGTTATTTTTGACTTTTTATTATTAGATATATGAAATTCTACCTTTTAAGTCTGTTAGTAAGTTTTAAGCTCTAGGTCTATAAATAGGCTACCCAATTCAATAGTTAAAATAATATATTTTCGCTTTAGTGGGATTTAGAAGCAACAAGATATGATAAAATTTTATATTCTTTTAATAAGTCTATAAGAATCAACACACACATTCTGTGATTGTTCTTGATTAACCATACATTGTGAAAATAATAAAATACAAAAATCAACAGCGTACGTTATCACAATAGGTCCAGGGCGTCACCGATTTAATTACAGTCTCTTAATAATTTATAATTATTTAGACAATACAAAAGAGTATTGCATTTATTTTATCTATATCTTTTGTCTTTGGCGGAGGCAGATGGCATTTCTGAAGAAGGGGAGAGTTAAAATTTGCCAGACCACCAGGAGCTGCAATCACGTTATATATTTGAAAATATTTTATCTCAGCCTGACTTTCATCAACGGTGGGAAGGTTAGGATCCTCCGCGTCTGCTGTAAGAAGCAGAAATTTTAAAGCCTTCAAAGACACTATAAATCAGTTTTAGAGGTAAGTTATTTCCTAACTCTATTTTAATAACATTAGAGGGGAAGAGTAATTTCAAATTTCTAAAGAAACTGCATTGAGAAAGACAGTCTTTTTAATAGGGAAATGTACTTAAGGATTTGAGAATGGGAAAATATGTAAATTCCACTTTAAGAAGAGCCATTTGATTTACCTCATTACAAAGGTACTACTTTCAGCTTCATATGTCATTGAGCCTTCAAACAGATTCCAATCGTTTTCTGTGCTACTTGATATGCATGTCAATGGAAGCTTTTGGATGATAGTTTGGTCATATACACACGTTTTGCATCTCAAAATATTCAAGTATTCAGCAAATATTTTATCGCCTACGTTGTGGCACGGGTACGTTCCTTCACTTTTTTGAAAAGACAGGCGCCAAAAAATTTTCACCTGTGAAAAATGAAAGTGAAACTTTATATTATTTTATTGTTCGAGCGTACTGGTACTCATTACACAGTGTGTATCCAGTTAAATGAAGCCAATGTTCTTTAAATTGAATTTAATTATTTCACCACTTTGTCATTTCTTGAACCAGAACTTCTTCATTTTCTTTTCAGTTGTCTTCACAACTGTCAATTAATTAAAATAGACTCTATAACATAAGCCGAATATATCGGATTTTGTTCCTTTACTTTTAATTTGATTTTTTCCCCGATACCCTCTGAACTTAAAAAATGCCAATGCATGCATCCCTAGTTAACTACTGAAACGTAATTCTTGAAGTTGGGAATAGACTTTTTTAAATAGTTATTTAAGCTCCCATGGAAAATATGTATAATTTAAATGAAACAAATATAAGGTATAGACTTTGCGCACGGACGATGTATCGTAGCCCTTTCAACAAAAATTAGTAGTATCGTCACTTGAAGCAATGTGGGTCATAAAAGCATTTATGCTCTCCGACGGCCCAATAATACAATTAAGATACAAGTATTATTAAAGTAATTGTTATTAGTGACTTAACTTCTTATCGGTGATCCTCTTCCAGTAAAATGTTCCGCCGCGGTAATGTAGAGCTTGAACAGTTTGTAGAAGCACACAAACCATTACCATAAACACCAGCAAGCGCATGATTGACATAGTGTATGCCGGAACCAACTAACTGACAAATGATATAAATAAAACGTGATGCAGTTATATATAAAGGAACGTTTCGTTAATAAGCATGCTTATACGATTATTACAACATTTTCCTATTCGAGCACTGTTATCATTATTATTTAGGCCTATCTCATTTATTGTTTAGTTTTCTACCAATCAGTAGCAAGCCTCACTACCCAAACATATAAGTATATTACTGTTTGGAATTGTTTGCAGATATTATTCCCCTGAAGACAATTGAAGCAACTTAATCAAAACATTGAGACATTCTCAAACAACATCAGTTCTTTTCTACGCGGTGTACCGCAAGCATTAATATATATGATTACTTTGCAATGTACACCTTCAAACAATATTTTATATATAAACACTATTATATCAACATTGATTTTATATATTGAGAAACTGATTAAATATGTACATATAAAATTCATTATATACAGATATATATATATACTGTCTCTTATACACATCTAGATGTGTATAAGAGACAGGGTTAGGATCCGACAAAATGTGGATCTAGGCCTACAGTATGTATATCTATTTTGGACATCAAACTATTTTAACCTATAACATAGACCTATTTACACAAGAAAAGTGGAAACTACCTGTAATCTGCCAGTGCAGGAAACACAATCGCAAAGTGTGTTTATTTTAGTCACGTCTTGCAGAATCAAAGATGTGCAGATAGCGCCAACCTATTTTTCAGTTCGAAATGTTAAAATTTTGCAAACAAGTCACCTTTTATCACTGCCAACATATGGAAAAACGGCAAATTTAATCAATCAATCAATTTAAATGAGCTCGTTTTTTAAAAATAGATTATGTTTTATGAAAACTAAATCTATCTAATCGAACTACCGAATGACTCTATATTATGTTACATAAAAACGATATTTATATATATATATATATATAGTGGCTTAAATTTACAATTGATTACTACCAAGATTAATGGATATACATCCAAGCTGTTAGTTAAATACTTTTAAAATTTAATACAGGTTTCACTGCAGTTACTTACTTACTTACTTGTTACTTGGTAGCCTGTTTAACAGACCTTTCCGGAGTGTCAATCAAACTTAACAACTGACTAATCAGAACAGCGCTAGGAATACGCGCAAGTCTCACAAACACACGTGTTGTCCCACAAACGCACGTGTTCGCCTATGTTTTAACACTGTCGCCCTGTGGGACCTTAGCAACAATATCCAAGGGGCGGGGCTTAGCGGAAAGGTCCATTGCAATGCTGGATGCAGTGCATTGTAGTGTTTTTCCTAATAATATCCCCGCAACTGCATAGACCAAGCAAAGCGACAGGTGATCTAGTGAAATTTCGACTACGTTGTTTAACTGACCCGGTAGTGTCAGTGACATTGCGAGACTGCCGCCTGGCTTATTATTCCCTTTTCAGGTATTTATACTTTAAGGAATCTATCGTGCCTGGCTGTCCTTTTGCCTTAACATTATATCGGCGTATGTGTCAAAAATAGCCTAAACGTACGTGAACATGTGCGTTTGCGGAAAACACGTGTTTGTGCATAAGTACGTAATTTTAGTGCTTATGCCACGAACACGCGTGTTTTCCGCACGTGTGTTTTAAATAGGCTTAGATTATGGCTATGTTTTCACACTGCTGCTAACGGTTAGCAGGATCCGGATCCTGCTAACCGTTAACTGCCCTGCGTCCAATACGAAAAAATCCCAATCCGGATATAAAAAATATGATGATCGAATCACTGGCCAATAAGAATCTGAAAATTGTAAACGCGTACGTATGATTGGTTGATGATAAAAACGCGCTCAACTTGCTACCCGATAGCGCTTGCTAACCGTTAACGGTATCCGGATACTGCTAACGGTAAGCGTTAACCGATCGGGCGTTCTCACGCAGGTGCTAACGGTTAGCGCTAACGGTTAGCTCCCGATCCGGATACTAGGGCTCTCGTGAGAACCAGGCTTATGTGTTTTACGCATAAGTGCGTAATCTCGACACTCCGAAAAGGTCAATATCTCGCCCCGTGCACCACTGTCTTGGAAATTCGTTTTCCCACCGGCCTTTTTTTTTTTACCTTAAATTTTTCTTTTCTTTCCTTTCCACATTTCTTATTCTTTTCTTTCTCTTTCTTTCTTTTTCTTTCTTTATCTTTTTGTTTTTTTTCTATTACTTAACCTCCTTTTTTTTCGTTTTCTTTTCTTTCTTTCCCTTTCGTTTTCTTTCTTTTTTTTTCCTTTTCCTTTTTTACCTTTTTTATTTTCCTTTCTTTTACCCTTCCGTTTTCTTTCTTCTCATTTCATTACCTTTTCGCTTTCTCTCTTTTTCTTTTCCTTTCTTACTTTCTTTTTTCTGTTCTTTCTTTTCTTTTCGTTTTCTTTTTTCCCCTTTCTTTACCTTTTCGTTTTTTCCTCTTCCTTTCTTTACCCTTTCGTTTTTCTTTCTCTTCTCAGTTCATTATCTTTTCTTTTTCTTTTCTTTCTTTCCCTTTCTTTTTCTTTTTCGTTTTTTACCTTTTCGCTTTCATTCTTTTTCTTTCTTTCTCTTTTATTTTTCCTTCTTAATCTTTCTATTCTTTTTCCTTTCTTTTTTCCTTCGTTTCTTTTCTAGTTCATCATACTTTTCATTAACATTCTTTTCCTTTTTCCTCTTTCCTTTTCATGTACTTCATTTTTCGTTGTTCTTAATTGCTTTCATTTCCTTTCCTTCCTTTCCATTGCTATCTGCTTATTTCCTTACCTCTTCTTATTAATTACCTTTTATATTTCCTTCTGTTTCTGTTTCTGTTTCTGTCTTTCCTTTCCGGTATAATTTACCTTTCTTCTCAATTTTCTTTTTTTTCATTTTCCTTGCATTTCTTTTTTTCTCTTTCCGATTCTCACTTTTCCTAACCTTAACTAAGAGCTACGAATAAACGTGTTTGACCTAGACTTAAAGGTGTTAACAGTGTAGGCATTTTTAATGGGACCAGATAGCAGATTCCAACAATGAGGTGAGGCTACAGAAAATGAACAACTACCATAAGTTACAGTTTTGTACTTGTTTTTTATTTAAAAAATATTGGTGGACGAACGAAGTGACCTCGTTGGTTTATAATCTGGAATGAGTTCCAAAAGATAAGTTGGTGACATTGAAAGTTCGACCTTATGTCAACAACATTATATTAAACTGGATGCGTTTTTCAATTGTAAGCCAATGGAGCTCATTGAGGGTTGGTGTTATGTGCTCGTGTCTTTTAGCTTTTGTAATAACTCTGGCAGCTGTATTCTAAATTCGTTGAAGTTTGTTAGTATCTGATTTTGGAATGCCGTATAATTATTAATAGACGCAAGAGTCTAATCGAGAAGAAGCGTATACAAGTTTTTCAATAATCGCATTATCAAGATATTGTCTTATGGAACTTATTTGTCTTATAGCTATTTGAGAGGACTGACAGATTGAATCAACTTGTTGTGACATAAGCATAAACTGATCAAACGTAACTCCAAGAATTTTAACGTATTTTGAAGCTGCAATAGTAGCGTTTCCTAGGGTAACAGTTTCAATAGGTTTCGATGAGCTAAATTTGGGAAATATATGCATAAATTGAGTTTTGTGGTTATTAAGGAACAGACTGTTTTCATGAGACCATGTTTGAATGGCTTAAAAATATATAGTTATCTGCTGCAATCCGGAGTTAATTTTAGACTGTTCACAATCTACATAAAGAGGAATATCATCGGCATAAGCCATGCATTTGACACTATGTGCAAGAGCAATATTATGATGGGTGCAGTATAGAGTGAGAAGAGGAGAGGGCCAGTAACGGAACCCTGGGGGACACCGGATAACAATACTGAATGTGAAGGTGAAGACCCCTTGACTGAGACATGACTACGTCCAATAAGATATTATGACAGCCAGATTAATACAGTTCCTTTAATACCAAATTCTTTCTCTAATCGATGTAATAGACGTTGGTGGTTCACAGTATCAAAGGCCGAAGACAAGTCCAGTTAAAAAAAACCAAAAAACTGAAATTGTCCCCTTAATAAGGTTTTTGGCATGTTTTCATCATCATCATCAGCACAAATGAAATTAAAAGAACAATAGTTTTATATGTTGTAGAAGCGGGTTGGGGCAGTAGGTAGACCATACAGGTCTGTATGGTACATGCCCTCCCAATTTCATCTAACCATCACTGCATGGGTTCCCTCCACCCAGGAGTAAATGGGTACCTGATGGGGTTGCCTACTTCTGAGATGTTTACCAGCAGCAACACTTAAACCATGAGGACCCATGGGTTCCCTCCAGCCAGGAGTAAATGGGTACCTGGTGGGGTTATTTAACCCTTTGACACACTCAGAAAGTGTCCCAGTCACCTTAATAGGGGTTGGCCGTAGTGTTAAAATATATATTGCCAGTCGTTTTACGGAAAAGTGTCCCCTTAATATGGGTGTCCCAAAGAAGGGGTTCTACTGTATTAAAATAATGTGCATTTTGTTTGTGCGTTATGGAAAACATTTGTGAAAATTGGTATTGAAATGTTGTTTTATGTGGTTAGTTTATTCACCAGGCCTATATAGATACAGCATATACACATTTATTGATTTGTAATTTGAATAAGTGATTATTTTTATTGCATGTTTGGTATTCTTATTTGCAGATATACTTTCTTATTTATTGTCTTTTCTGAGCTAATACAATGATAAGCTAATCAAAATTTATTAGCTTTATGCCGTATCAACATTTTGCTCTGGAAAGCAGTCAATGCGAGGACATGATTATATTGTGAAAGCAGTTTTAGTAGAGTGTGAGAGTACGCCGCTATGGAACACTAACTGAAAAAAAGGCATTTTCAATTCTGCAACCATTTTAATAACTTTACATAAAACAGAAATAAAAGATGCTACCTAGATACAGACAGAGTCAGCTACGATGTTAAATAAGTCCGAGGTTAGGTAAGATAGTCTAATTTTTATGTTGATAATCATTTGTCATCCAGTTATCGCCGTAATGATGATAACAATACTTCATCAGTTTCATTCATTAATTTAAATCATTGTAGCAGTCATAGTTCAATTAAGCCAAACAAGAGTTGCAAAGAAAAGACTAACATTAATTTATTACAGCAAGCATCATAGCATAGCTCATCCACACATTTGATTTTTCAACACACTATAGACTATGCCAGTCTCCTGAAGAGCACCGCTGTGGTATGAAAGTTAGTATAATAAACTTATTTTAGTTATGTGATGTCCAGTTCATCTTCTATGTCGTTCATGTATCTGTATTTCCTTAATATACTTTTTGCTTATTCTGCTACCTAGAGCATTCTGAATGTCATGAATGTGTCGGTTTCTTCTTCGAATGAGCTTGCTCGTCGACGTCTAGAGCAGTTTCCACTCTTGATTTCACTACAACGCGAGTTGGTATTAGGCTTACACGATACCATCTTACACTTCACAAAAACCTGAAGTTAAGAACAGTAATTCATGCTTACTTTGATATCTAATATTTTCAGTTTAACGACATTGACAATATCAATACATTATTTTATTTGTGATAATAATACGGATGATATGATATGGGATGGTTTAGATATATGGAATTAATTCGTAAAAAAATCGATGTTTTATATCAACATTAACAAATTATAATTACTTATTTTATTAAAATCACATAACCGAATATAATATCAATATCATGCATCTATATAGTTTAATGAACATTACTATATCATAATAAAAATTACCTCATTGGTTAAACCATATTGCAGGAATCCAAATGAATTGATTTCAAAACGATGATCCAAACCAGAAGAGCTAAATTTAACCGATGAATCGACACCACAACTAGAAAAAAAAAGAATAATTACAATTTCATCATGTACTGCTGTTGAAGTGACCATTACAGGATTTCCGTCAGAGTACGGAGTGTATCAGTGTGTCATCAGAATGCCAGAGAGTATGTCATCTTTCAGACTTAAATAACGTAACTAATGAGTTATTTCTTTTATATACCGCATGTATAAATTATAGGCATCTGATTGGTTAAAAAGTGGGTAACCACTTCAACCATCACTCTTATGACGTAGGTGTGAATAATAGTTCATAAATTCTCGAGGAAAAAAGTACTATCAAGTTAAATGATAGCACTTTTTTGCCCTGTGACGATGTAATCTCTAGGCCTCACTTATAACGTTGCAATAAAATTTATGATACACACGGACGGTAAAGGGACGCGACTCTACGACGCTGATAGAGATACGGACGGTAAAGTGACGCGGCTCTACGACATTGAGAGAGATTGTGTTAAATTGACAATAATCAAAATTGCTTTAATAATGTGTGGTTTTGTTCTGATAGTTTAATTAATGTAGATTAATGACATGATTTTTTACTATAGAATTGAACATTTTTTTTTATACAAATGGACAGTAATTTTTTAAAAAAGTGTACTTGGAGCTTATAATAATGATGATTAAAAACAATGTAATAAATGAAATATAATAAAAAGGAAAACAAATGTCTAGTTGTAACATTGTCGAATTTGTCGACACTGTGTACAATAAATCCTGGTTTTCATGAAGTCACTAGTGTACAATGTGACGATTATGGAGCTTACGGTTTCAGTGAGAAAAACATATACAAACCCATTTTCGATGAATGTGTACTTCTTGTCACTTTCTGTGCATGTTCCATATTTAGCCATTGCTTTGCAGCTTTCGATGGCAACATCTTTAGAAGAAGTGCTCTGAGCAGCAAAGTAGAGAGTTTGCTTCAGATCCACTGCTTCGGTCCCACTGACAGCATTGTTGTAGCCGGAGTCTTCATACATTGTAAGATAAGTTTTGAACTCTCCAGAAGATTTGTACTTCTCGGGATTGACAGAGGCCGAGGGTTTAAAAAAGACATCAGAAACGCCAAGTCCCGTCATTTCACAAATGATCTGCATCTCCACCTTGTGCTTAGCACGTGTTACAGGTGCTCCTGGGAAGATTGGTTTAGGATCGTCTCGAATAGTATTGTAGAATTTAGTCTTTGTTTTCTTAGAACTCTAAAAAATTAAAATAATATAGATCAAAAGTCTTAATTGTTAATTTTACCAAATTAAGCTATACTTTCTGTTCAAACAGTAATAAAACATTGACTACAAAAATGATGGATATAAATATAGCCATGCGTGGTAAAACATTAATCTTTTACAATAAATACATACAACCAGGATATACTGCAGAAAAAACATAGGACAAGAATAGGAAGTATAAAGTAAATTACATTTTTGTGAAGTGGGGATAAGGAGAGGCTATTAGAGCTCCAACAATGTACACGCAATATAAAATAATCAGATAGAATATATAAAAACAATAGTTATGAAATAGAATGTTATAGTATGGTAAAATTCCTTACGTTATTTTCAAATTATTATTCCTTTTAAAACAACAGGCAAATAACACTTTAGAACACGGTTCATTAACTATATCTATTATAATGCTTCGATGAAACCATATAAAAAAAATGCTTTTTTGAAAAGAACAAGGTGCAATTAGAAGTGACATTAATATGTCGTTCTATAATGTTGTATCATAAACCATTACTTTAAATACATCCTCCCTACATGCATATCAACTTTAATAATCAAAAGTTAAACAACATCCAATGTGTGTGATATTACCGTATGTATTATATATATAATTATCCCTGCATAAATAAGGCCTTTTACAGGCTGCATACTGATGTTCAGGATTTATAACTTGATTATTACAACTGTATACATGCTTTTTATTATACCATTCAGATATTATATTTACTATTAAAGTCATACTCATGTTAAGATTCTTGAAGACAAGTTTTAGAATAATTTTATAAAAAAGATTAGCAGGATGTCTTCCACTTACGACCTTAAAGACTTTGCGATGCTCCGAATGGCAAATGGGTAAACACTGGTGTGTTTAAATGTAAACGCAATAACTACCATGTTAAATATCTTAAAACTATTGAAAAAATAGGTTAATGTTTTGAAATAGTACCTTAATAATGGTTCCACATTCATCATAACCAAACTGAATTTGGTAGTATATATCATCACTTTCCTTAATCCGGCATCTTGTGTCGTGGAGATGAAGGTCGCTTGCTGGAACGTTACCCACATAGGCTTTGGGAATACGTACCGTGATATAAGAATCACCACACTCAACTTCGGGCTCAGGTGGTTTTGCTACAAAATATAGTATAAATATCTATTAGTCACAACATACTCGAAATACGAAATACAAAATACTATTATTGCTATAAGATACTGTAAGGAATCAAATTGAAGTTGAACAAAGGTGATACAGAACATTAAAAATGATTAAACTAGTACACGAAAAAACGACTGGGTTAAATAAATAAATTTATATATATATATATCTGTCTCTTATACACATCCATCGCTGCTTCTCTATGTGTTTCAGCTGGAGGACTGAAATACAAGTTACAATAGCGCACCGCCTTAGGAATGAGACGATTAAGCAGTTGGTCCCGTGTGCATTTATGGCTCATGTGCACGTTAAAGAACTCAGTACACTCTTCGGAAAAGAGTAGGAGATTGTCTCCCGGTGTACTGCCCAATCACCACAAGTACCCCACTGGAAATAACTCTTCTTCTAGACTTTCGTGGGCTATCCTTGATGTTTACACCGAATAAATCCAATCCAATCCAAAATAATATTCCCTTTTAAGTTAAACTGTCAAGGTTGATCTAACACACAATAAAATGTAATAAATAAATTGCTTATTTGGTATATTTAGGAATGTCATTAATAGATTTCATTTAAATATTAAATAACATATTAATAACGAATTAACAGAGGCATAAAACTAGAACAATATTCATTCCATAGACCAGTAAATTTAACTGATTTGGAATTTCGTAGCAAAGAAACTTGTGAATCAGCAAAATATTTGATAACCGCCCATCGGCTCAATGCCACGTCCACTGGCTTTCATTTTGGACGGCCTATTTCGTTTTTTGGGCTAAACCCATAGATTAACTAATTATGCAGGAATAAATGTTTAATTCAATTATTTACAGTTTATCTAGACTTTTGCAACAGACAGATTTCAGTAGAGTATCTTAAGGGTATTGAAATAAGTGTTGGGGTGTGAAATTGGAGGGATCGATGATAAAGTGAGGAGCTAGCAGAATATAGTGGTATAAGGTAATTTTTAACAGAGCGTAATTTTTGGCTTCGAAAAAATTTCCAGTACTGGGGAAAACAGGAGCCGCGATTTCATTTGTTCATTTGATTGGGGATAGGGAGGAGGATATGCACTTTCTCCGTGCACTCCCTAAATACGTTGCTGACGGTTCTACTTCCAGCAATTATAATAATTATTATAATTTACTACTTACGGATCTGAAAGTTGTAAATGCCAGTGTCACTGGCTGCCATGGCACTTTTTCCACAGGGCGTCGTAAAGACTTTGACACCAAATCCTTCATCGATATTTACCAGATATGATTTACCTCCCTCAAGTCCAGTTGGTGCAGGGTAACGAACAATTGTTGGATCACTCTCGGGGAATGTTACCACATTCGAATCAAGGGCATTGAACTTGGCAACAACTTCCATGTTGGCCATATCTTGAATCTTAATAAAAGCTTTCTTCGTAGGACGGGTAACCTGCGAATTTATTTAAAAAAAAAATGTTGCTGTGTTAAGGAAGCCTGGATATACGCAGTCAATGAACATTCTTAATCAATATGGGCATAAGCATAAGATACATCATGATAATAGATATAACTTAGGCTTATATCAGTATTAAAATTCTATGAATTAGCCTTTTCTTAGTCTCAACTTCACATGCCCGAAGCCTACACAACAACACAACACGTTGAAAAACTTGTGCATCCCACCGCCTCCCATAAACAATGTAACATTGTCGCATCCAGTGGAATGATTCTCACTGCGAAAACTCACTCATGTGCTATTCCACCGAATAAATCAAATAATAGGTATAATACGAAATAGATTATAAATTCAAACATTCATAGTTTATATACCGGTGAATCGAATTTGATAGTCCACAGTTCATCCGTTCCTTCGTACAGTGAATTAGTGGATGGTGTTGAAAGGTCCGACATGATATTAGGTGGGCTCACGTTTTCTTTTAGGTCAATTCCTTCAGCTGAAAAAAAAATTATATCATTTTGTATCTAAAGGTAGATATATTATTTTTTAATTTTATTTTTTAATTCATAAGCAAATTTTTTTAAATATATACAACTTACATGACACAATCAAGCGTGCAGACTTGGGGTCGTTTTGAACTCTATAAAAAAGTAAAAATTATATAAATGAATGAAAATTCACAAGTTATTTCTTTATAGAAATTATATAAACGAATAAGAAGACAGATAATATAATTATCTTCCACAATAATACTGTATATATTATACATATCAATTTATAAATAAAGGTCTATGAAGTGTCTGAAGTATTTTAGCTTTTGCTTATCAATTTTGTATCTCAACCGAGTTCTATGGAGAAGGTGTACGCTTAGTTTTGTGCAATATTAATACATTTTTAAATTTTACCCGTTATTGTCAGTAGCAGTGAAGCTGAAGATGTAGGTTCCTTCCTCCTTCGGAGTGAACGACAGCTTAGATTTGACGATTTTTTTGCTTGGTTCAAAACCTTTTACGTATGACATTTTCGTTCCCAGTGGATAACTACCTTGAATCTCAGTTATTCTAAAATATAAACAATTATTTGTTACGATATTTTATTACGTTTCAATATTCCGTCAGCCTTGGCATTTAAATGCACATTAAATGATAGACATGTCTATTAGGTCTAAAATATTAAAGATTCAAGATTTCTTCTATTCGTCATGTTTACAATTTTCCAAAGACAGATGATGAATATACGGTATAAAAATATAAACATAGTTTCAAAACAAATGTTACAATTCTTTGAACAAATTCATGAGGAATGAAGATAAACTTTAACTTTAACATTAACTTAAGGGTATACTTATTTAATGGGTGAGATTATGTTAGATTTTACCAAGCATCAGTTTTCCATACAAGTTAGCTACATATCAATATGAAATGCTAACATTGGCTCAAGACCAAAGTTTAGAGCTTTGATATTTATTTCGATTTTACTTGAACGGAAACTGAATTTTATTTTTATAACCTCGTTCACATAGCAAAAACAAAATGAAAAATCAAGAAGTGTACTACATACGTTGATGCGTCTGAGCCCTCTTGTATGGAAGCACTTACAAAGCTGTCCCATGTTTCACCTGGTGCGATAAAACTACACTCTTCCAAATCGATCCCTGGCCCAACGCATGATCCGGCTAAATAACGAAAGAGGGTTTTTCGGAAACAATTTATTATTGGATGTTTTTGTGGTATGTATGTACACGGAACATACTGAACACCCCAATGTCTTATTTAAACTCTCATTTACTTACAAATATCAAACGTTTGTTTAGGCCTATACAAAAATCGATGTTGTTATTAGTACAGCCAAAGCCGCGCAGGAATCTTGTGTGCTGTCAATTTGAATTTAAAGTCAACAGATGTTAACAATCTAATATCTAATGTCATTGTACTTCTTTGATAAGACCATACCTTGATGATAAGACGATTAGCTACATCTAGCATTATCCCCACATGGGTGAAGATTCGCTAAACAAGCAATTTTTTTAAAACTCAAACATACTATTATTGGTCTAGTTCACAGATATAAATCTTAGGTTCAATATACAGTATACATACATACATGTACATAGACCTACATACATATATGTATATGTATATATAATATACACATATAAATACATATATAGAGTATATAAACAACTAGGCCCCTATATGATTCAAGATCATCAAGAGGAGAGTGCTAAATACAAGTAGAGCTACTAACGGAAGAAATGTAAAGTTGTTAACTTCATATTTTTATTCCACTACAAATGTGTTTCGTGTAGTCAGCAGAGCTGATTACACTCGTCCACTTGATGGATAGTTTAGCTGCATAACATCGTAAACACAATGTAAACAGTTAGATAAATAATAATAGCAGTTCTCAAATAGAAACATAAGATGTTATAATCGCATCAAGCATATCCTTTCAACGAAAGATCCTTTTTTGTTGTATGAATAAAAGTGTCTCTAGCACTCTGGTAAGCATCTTGTACAGGGACATGTTCCCTGTTTTGCCTACCAGACTCATTTCGTTTTGAGTGAAATAAAATTATATCATTTGCATGACAGAAAGTGCCTGTGGTTAGATTTGCGCCATATAGGTAGGACTCTATACATTTCTACAGTCCGTATCACTTACGTGAAGTTACATCCAGGAGAAATTGGAATGGGACTGTACTCTTTGCTTTCTTAAACTTAGTATCTGGAAAATCCTCAATCATTACGGACGCACCATACCATCCTTCCAAATCGTCTTCTCCGGTGATAAATTCAATCTTACACTCTTTCTGTTAAGAGAGGAGGGCCAGAAAAACACTCAAATTTTAACTTAAAAGTTGTTGTTTAGCAATTTTTTTATATATGAATATAGGTCGTATTGACCAGCACACAATATAAAATAGATAACAAATAATTTCATTTATTTATATGATATTAGGCCCATATCATAAAAACGACAAAGACATAATCAAGATAATAATGACATTATTCATTAATATACTAAATATGCCATCTTAATTTTAAAATTGAAATTTCTAAATTCTTTAATATACAAACACTGTCTGTTAAATGTTTTTAATATTTGCTCTTTGGTCGTTTTGTTGCCATTGTCATCGTATTTGAATAAATACAACTAAGTTACTTTACCTCGTAAAGCTTTGTCAAATCCGTAGCTTGACCACATACAGGGTCATTATCGGTACTATCCCTTGCCTCGGGGCATTCAGCTTTATTTGCCCATCGACATTTAACAGGGTCGTTGTTTGGATCAATCGCTGAAGAATATAAGTTAATAATGGTTTAATGGTTTTTAATTTATAAAGGGCAAAATACGAAAAGTTTATAAGCGTTCTGAAATAAATGTAGAGATATTTGGAAATGTGAGAATATAAAAAAAATAAACAACACCCAAACAACAGAGTATGTGAATACGGGTCCGTCGCTAACCAGGGATTGATCTAAGTGAATCCTGATCAGCACTCGTTGGGTCTCGGCCATCTCGGCCTATACTAATTAAAGCCAATAAAACTCACTGGCATGGAAATAAAATAGTGATGTACAATAAAATTAAGAAGAAACAAACAGGTGAGTCTTCAATCGAGCTTTAAAGACGGTGACCGAAGGAGATCCACGAATGCGCAAAGGCAACGAGTTCTACAACTTAGAAAATTAAGAACGTTTCCCAAATAACTTCAATCAATCGGAAGACGTTATTCACTCTCACGTCAGGCGAATTACATTAACATTAATAATTACAATGCATCACTTTGATTGTATATGTAAGCTAAAGTATTTAGTACCAAAACAAGTATCTTGACTTACGGTTCAGGTCAATAAGTCGCCTACAACCATGCCTCACTCTATATACTGGTAACCCGGCTGTAACTTTTGGAGAGTCATTTGGTTTCGAGGTATCAACTGTTGTCAGAAGAGACCAGCACTTGCCCGAGCCGTGGTTTTGAAGCTGAATCCAACTACTGTCAGAGCACGGGCCTGTCGTCATAAATCTAAGATCAGAAGGTAAAGCTAAGGTAGGGTATAGGTGTATCTCCCAGTGCCATTGTGCTGAATTGCCTACGAACGCGGTTACATTACTCTTGTTATACATACAAAAAATGAAGATGAAATTTTGTATTTTATTTTAAGAAGATATTTTTTTACAATACTTTTGTTTTGTTTTCAAATTCTCAAAAAATTACTATTATTTTGCTGGATATGCTTGGGATCTCTGATCTTAATGAGAGTCTCCTAGACCTGACAATTTCAATTTTCGTTCATATGTACAATGATTTTGCAGGATTAAATACTGAATCGTTTTGTGATTGTGAAGAATGGATTAAGTCTGGAGTTATTAAACTACCGGTATTTGTAATGATGTAAATAATTATAATTAATAAGGAAACAAATGAAACGGATCAAGAACTTTTCTTTAAAGAGAGCACAAATATGTATATATTAAATCTTAATTTAGGTAGAATTTTTTTTAATTTTTTGATGTTCTATAATGTAAAGCAATAACTATTGCGTTGTATCTGCCTTCTATCAAATTAGACATAATCCATTGTACCATTGACGCTAGATCATTCCAAAAATTGTTTGAAACAGTAAGATATTTCTATGGACAAAGAGGTGACAAGCAAGATCGTTGAGGAATTACTAAATAATAGAATTTGTAAATCTTTATATTTTTATCATAATATTCTTCATTTTAACTCCGAAACCTTGTTGTAGATATATTGGGATTTTGTATGGTGGAGTATAGTTTTACCTGTAGTTAAGGTAGTTTAGTCGATCTTTTTCATTTTTGTACGGGGCTTCGTGGGAAAAAGCTTGGCTTGTTTTTGAAAGTCCCCTTTTTCATTTCTATTTATCATCTCTGTTCTTCAATTTTGTTACTTGATTTTACTATTTTATTTGATGTTTGAATTGAATTGGAATAAAGTTATACTTGACGTCATGTTGTACACGAGACCAATGGTGTATTGCTATTATTATTATTATTACTTCAACACTTATTTCATTCAACAATTGAGTATAGGTCTCCACTTAATTTGCAAGATGGAATAAACTGTTTGATGCTCTATAATTGTTATGAGGCTAATGAAGTGAAATTGTTTCAGTTGTGATGGATAAAATCCTGTTTTGGCCCGATCTGGACCATTCTATCATAATAACACCAGCATGCGGGAACTATAAAATTAGAGTTCAAATACCCACCCCATTGTAAATGCTTTGCGATCTGCTTGGTAGTCTACGTATCCATCGAGGAGACTCCATCCCATCTCTTGTGAAATTGAGGTACATTCCAATGTCAGTGGTGTTAAGATGGTCTTGTTGGAAGCACAATCAAGACACGTCAGAGCCAGAAGATTTTCGGCGATAAGATGTTGTCCGGTTTCTGTACAATAGTACTCAGGATAGTAATAGATAAGTTGGAATGAAAGACGCCAGTGAACTCGGATCTGTTAAACGAAAAGGTCCGATTCAATATTTAAATAATAATTAAAATTACGCAACACCGTGGCGTACCGTGACATGATGATGCCTCAGCCCATACTGTCATGGTGGCGTTTTTGTGCAGGCGTGTGTGTGGAAAATTTGAAGGCAAATTCAAATGCTCATATTGGTCTCTAGGGTAGATAGCACGCAATAATTTTAATAACTCTCACCATTCATAATAACATATAGGCCTAAGATTATTGGAAAAAAAACATCTACTAAAACCAGTTATATATATATCACAGAACGGTCACATAAATGACATTAACTTATTTATTAGTATCTGGCAATAATACACAAAAGATAATTCACTATTTGTATAACTTTTACTTCTGTAATGAACATAGGTATTTAATATAACCTTTGTGATTAATCTAATGCCTAAATATTCGTCTAGTTAATGTTTGCCTATGAAGTTCATACCTTGGATTTTCCAAGTTTTTCCCAGTAGAATGTACCGCCACGATAGTGAGTAGCGTACACCTCAGCCAGCATCATCGCCATCGCAAAGAGCACCAAGCCTCTCATGGTTGCCTAACAACAAAAGACGAAAATAACTAAATCACAGTCTGCCTATGTCAAAAGCTAAACTTCTTCAATCATGACATTAATCTGTAATAAGATCAAAGTTGTTATAAATTTCCAATGAAAACAGATCAAAATTTTAGTTGTCGCAGATTTATACATGCTTTTCTGTCCTCCTAAAATACATTGTTTAACAATATATATTGAACATACACAGGACCCCAGATTTTTAGGAGCTATATTTATATAACTCTTATTCTATATAACTCATAGCTGCCAAGAGAGAATATTCCCTCTCACCTATGTCACGCAACCATCAAGAACCGAGATGGAATGAGCTCCGCTTCGGTAAGTTTTAGTTCAGGTATGTCTAGTTTAAAGTAGATTAGTTTCCTACGCAATGTTTAAAAGAAAGTAAGCATACTCAGTGAAGAAATAACTTACCTTTGTAACTGTTCACCTGACAGTACTTCAACTGTATGAGGTCTTTATCAGAAAACCGGCGATATTTTATATGTAACGGTACTAGTGCCACGGTTCATTAATTTCTTTAAAATATCTGTCAAGATCATTATTCGTTGTCCTAAGTGCTCTTTAAGTTTCGGTTCATTTGTTTGTTTATTAACATCAATAGTAAAGTCAACGTTAATGCATTACATAAAGCTGCAGGTAAAAAGTTAATTGCAAAATCAGGTTTAATTAAAATGAAGTGAAAGCAACATAGACAGGTATTAATTTAAAGAGATAGTAACGGTGGTGGAATCTAAAAAGTACTTTAAAAATTAATCAAAGTGTTAAATTGCTCAGATGATGAAAAGAGAAAATGCAAACTTCCTATTACACAGAGATCGGAACAAAAAGTTTTCCATTACAATAGTATGATGTTTACTACAGCCTTAATATCACTGGCTGGGCTTTGAATCTCACTCTGGGTTTCAGTTAATGGACACTTCTTGGACAAACTCTCTAAACGCCGGCCCATTGTAGGTCCTACACAATTGGTTCGGGTGCACAACAAGCTAATCTGCAGGCGCCAGCCAACCGGGCCGCTGGTAGGGGAGGATTTGGGTGGTGGCGGCGGGAAAGAAAGAAAAAGAAAAAAATGGACGTCTAGAAAAGAAAATTTTCGCTGGGCCGCCGGACCCCTAGTATGGTGTTATCTCGATCGGTCCTACTTCCGTCCCCGCTTTCGTCCCCCTTTCGTCCCCCGTTTCGGACATCTCTGGGTCCGCCCCTGGGCTGGGGCTTCGTTGGGAATTCAAATGTGATTTGAAGCAACTGATTTTTCTGGAATCATAAGTTTTGCTCAGATATTTGAGTCTGCATTCCTTAGCTAAAGGACAAACAATTGAAAAAATGATAATGCTGTGGCCCAGCGGTGGCGCCAGAAACTTGCCAACAAAGGATTCCAACCGACTAGAGCCTCAGTCGACGGCCCGGAATAAAAAAAATAGTAGGTTAACGGAGAGAGAATTATCCATCTTTTGTGAGTCAACTAAAGTACTGTACTATATGGTTACATAAAAATGTATTAGTCTGGTTGTAAAACTGCTGAAATGAACTTTAGCGGGAAAAAAGTAAAGGAAAATTAATTTTTGGTTTTTCTGAATCAGCATACCCTATAGTGTCTCAGAAAAAAAATCCCCATGCCTAGGGCTTGGGCAATTTTTTTTACAGCACTTTGAAATTTTGACCTAAAATACCCTATTTTAAACTATTTAAGATGGGGGTAGGGGAAATAAATTTATGTTTTTGGTCACTTTTACATATACTGTGGATATGAAATGTAACACCAACTTGGCTAAATAGTTACTCATCACTCTCATTTAAAGTTTTGATAGGAATGATGACGTCATCATGATAAATTCCAAGATGGCGTCCATTAAGGTGGTAAAAACTATGTTTTTAATGTAAAAATAATTGTATTGTTATCGAAGTACAATATAATCCCAATACAATATTATACATACAGGAATAAAAAAAAACGTA
>NW_022686322.1:4599376-4599607 GCF_011630105.1 Anneissia japonica
TGTGTGTATGGATATATATTGTTTTGAAATTGCTCTGATAACAATAAAGTTAAATTTATATTTTACCGCCAAAATGGCAGCCATCTTGGAATTTTTTGTGATTACGTCATTATTCCGATTAAATTTTTTAACGAGAGTGAGGAGTAACTATTTAGCCAAGTCCTTGTTACATTTGATACACATAGCATATGTAAAAGTGACTAAAAACATACATTTATTTCCCTTACCCAC
>NW_022686322.1:4599615-4618441 GCF_011630105.1 Anneissia japonica
GGACCACACACTAGCGGCTGTCTCTTATACACATCTGAGGAGTAGTGCTATAAAAAAAATTGCCCAAGCTCTAAGAATGGGGATTTTTTTTCTGAGACACTATATGATATACTGATTCAGAAAAACCAAAAATAAATTTTCCTTTACTTTTTTCCCGCTAATTTCCTACTGCACCCAGGCTATATATGATATTCATGATTGCATTATAATTAATTTAAAAAAAAAAATTAATATTGCATGTTCTTTTGAATCAACATTTTTATGCATATGTACAAATGTGTCTACCCACTTCTCCCCAGCGTCCTATTTGTACACTTGTAAAATGTTAATAATTGTGAATGACCCCTTTAAAGCCAACCCAGACAGCGTCGTACGATTTATCGTAGGGGGACAGTCTTAAGCCATCGTGAGAAATATTAAACATGTTTAATATTATACGACGCGACTTCCCCTACGCAAACCATCGCGTCTGCGTTTAACTCAAACAGACCCGACGCGACTGTGACAACAAATCCCGTCGGGCTGCGTCGCACGACGCTGTCCGAGTTGGCCTTTATAGATTGCAGAACTGTTCCATCGATATACAACAGATCATCTGGCTCACACAGCCTGACGAAGTCATGTTGATAACATCAAAACATCGACGAAAGCTCGCAGTTAGTTTACATGAAATTGTGCTTGGTTTTATATTGATTGAATAGTTCTATATCTTATTATTTCGAATTATTTAAGAGACCCCTTGAATGTCAGATAAGATGAAGGTCACCTTCTATAAGTAAATAATGTAAAAAAAATAGTCCTTGTGGCAATATGGAACCAATGGCTGGTGAACTGCTCTTCCAAAATGTTAGTTTATTTATATTATTTTATTATCATTGTGATTTTTTTAGCTAATAATATACAAACTTACTTACTTCAATTAAGAAAAATAAATTGCCTAATATATTTTAATCACTTATTGACTGCTGTACATTTATTCTGTAGGCCTACATTATACTTCAATTGTTTACCGCTTATAATAAGAATTAGTTTCAATTATCTGTTACTTTATTGTTGAATTACATATATATTGTATAAATTAAACTAAGATTATTTCTATCTTAATTATATTCTAATTTTGTTATATTAGGCCTATGTTCCTTTTATTGTTTGCTTTGTAAATTGTTTTATAAATATATAATGGGTATAATTTATATATTTTTGTCTACTTTTATTGTAATGTGTATGATATTATGTGCTGTTTTTATGTTCAGGTGGTTGAACTAGTAGTATAGGTGTACGTTTACCTGATTTACTCCACCTTGCTTCCTATTAAGTTGTGACCTGAATTTGAATAAAATAAAACTAAAATAAATAAAAATCACTAGATACTAGATCATAAAATATTTGTCAAGTAACAGTACATTAATAAATTCATGATTAAAACAATTCACATCAATAATTATTCATTATTACATTTTTTTTATCAACTAGGTCTGTAATACACCATGGGCTTCAATTCTAAATAGTAAATATGCACATTATTCTTATACACTGAAATAAACTTATGAGGTTTACTCTATCATCCCATCGTTCGCTACTTTAAAAAAAATAATCCTTTCTTACAAACACATGGTAACCTAATTAAATTTAAAAGGTAACTGACGACGACTCAGTAAAAACATGCTAAAAGAAAGAAGACTCAAGGGTACCCATGGTATTTATAGAACGGAAAGTGTATCATCACACAGCTACAATATAGCTCCATTGGTAATATTAACTAACTCCCAAACGATTAATAATATAATTAGTGAAGAACCACAAGTGTTCTACCAGATGAAATTGTAAACAAAAATTTGCTAACATCAACAATGATATGGGAGTATTATGCCATATTGATTACACAAACTTGATTATAACTGTTTACACTGGAGACCCGATATCTGTTACACTGAGTCCATGATAAAAGCCACAAATACATTGTCTCATCATTACATTATTTAATATGTGAGGATAGAACGAATTATGGAGTATCCATTCACGCACCATACTCTGTTTATATTAAAAGCGGATTCGAGGACACTAAGAGTGGTCAGAAATATATATTTCAAGAAACCTATAAAGCCAGGTTATTATCATGTTTAATAATGTTACTAATATTACTAACACTAATAATGATGATGATAATAATAATAATAATAATAATCTAATAATACTAAAACTAATAATAATAATAATAATGATAATAATAATAATAATAATAATAATAATAATAATAATAATAATAACTAGACTTACTATGTCTGTAAAACAGAACATAGAGCTTTTCCTCATTACCATAATGAGAAGTGATGTTGAAATTTAAAAAAAAAACTAATTTAAAAAGTGTAACGTAAAATAACACACGAAAAACAATGACATCATATAACGAATTATAGAGCTATCCATTTACCCACCATACTCAATAGCGGATTAGAGGAAACTAAGAGTTGTCAGAAATATATATTCGAGAAACATATAAAGCCAGGTTATATGTTTAATAATACTACTAATCGGCCTACTATTATTATGATAATAATAAAATTAATAATGATAATAATAATAATAATAATAATAATGATAATAATACAGTAATAATAATAATAATTATTATTATTATTTTAGTAATAGTAACAGTAATTTTAGTAATAGTAACAGTAATAATAATAATAATAATAGCAACAATAATAATAATTTTAATAATTTTAATAACAATAATAATAATAATAAATATATAATAATAATAACAATAATAATAATAATAAATATGGTAAAGACCAACAAGTTGCTCTGGTGTTCAGGAAAATACATCTGACGGATTAACTGTGATTTGATTGATTGAGGATGGAGGTGGTGGTATGTGAACTACGGTCAGAGCTCCAAATTGGAAGGTGTTGCAAGCTTGAGAACCAACACCTACCGGTACCTCAACTTACCATGGTTGGGGCTGAGATGCTAATTTACCGTTTTAACACTCCCTCTAATTGGCACTCTTAAATTGAAGCCCTGTTGAAACAATTAAGTTGTATTTGACAAAACATGTGACATACGCCTATGTTCATGATGACAACACATCATGACCATATATAGGCACATCATGACTATATATGGGCATACAACATTGTTTTGTCAAAGAAAATTTGATAGTGTAGACTGAGCTTTAGAAAAAAAAATGCCTTAGTTTCAACATCGCAAGTTCAAGTTTGAACACAAAAAACACTCGAAATTGAGCCAGTACCAGAAGACTGTGTGTATCAAGTGAGCTTCAATTATGAAATAATAGCACTAACCCATTGTAGTACGTGCATCAACTTAAGTAATTTTAGAGGACACACTAAATAATTCAAGCAGTTTTTTACACATAAATGTGAATTATTGGAAAGAGTATGAAATTTCACAAAAAAGATCGAGTTTGTGGGTTGGGGGGGAGGGGGAGCTGGCGTGAGAGCTTAGAGTCAGCCTGAAAGCGTCTCACGCAATGCGTGAGACTTGGTAGCTATCCAAGGGACTGGGATTGTTTTAGAAAAAAGGACTGTACAGAATGAACCTACGATTGGAAGGCATGCGCCTAACCACAACAAAGCTGAAAAACTTATACACGCATCATTGTACGCAGTGAATTTTTATTTTCTCATTGCCTACCATCATTTTTTCATAGGCCTATTGTTGTAAATATAATGTGCTGGTATGTCGTCATTACACTAGTACAGAAAGCCGTCACAATCAGTTTTCTAGGCCTAAAATCGTAGAAGCTTTCACCGATTATCACCTCTTTACTTTGCTACAATAATTATGAATTTCTTATTTGAAAAAGTGGCAATTATTACAGGTAAGCGTAAATGTAATTAGAATTAACTCTGGCAACACAATGTATCCGTTACGTGTCAATTAGTACGTCCGTAGTTTGAATCAAATCATGAGGCTAGATCTAAATGTATAAAATAACATACTAAAGGCGTAAGCTATGCACCATGCCACATTTTAATGAAGCTGAATATAGTATCGAGTGACTATTTGTTTCTATCTCAAGGTGTACAGCATAAAAACATAGTCTACTTTGCTTAATATTTTTGCATGATGATTTTTTTTTTGAAAGTGTTATCATACATACTAATTCAAAGATGTAACCAGGTAGCAGGTAACAATACAAATAGCACAATGTAATGTAACTGCTCCTTGATGAAACTATATTGATTACATACTACTAGGTGCCAGCTCTGGTATAGGTGCCGGGACAGCCGTTCACTTTGCGACTTTAGGTTGTAGCTTGGCGCTGGTGGGAAGAAATATGGAAGGTCTTAAAAAGGTGGCGGCAGAATGCGAAGAAAGAGGCTTGGAAGCAGATCAGGTTTGATATTAAATTCACAAATTAGTTTAGTCAATTTAAATATTACGCCCAATAAAAGTGTATTAGTTTATCATCCTATCTAGGCTGGAAGAGTAATGAGGGGTGGGGGGAGGCTTTTTATTTATTTATTTATTTTTTTTTTATTTTTGTTTGCTGATACATTGATATTCACAGTAAAATACATGATTGAGATAATACAAATAATACGCCTATCATTTAACTATTTATTTAAAACATTAAAAAAAATTTTTTTTTTTTAAATATTACTACCATAGAAGACATGCGGGCGACGGTGATATACTAACATTTTTATTGGGTTTTAATATCATCGTCATCAATTAATTAGTCAAATATCCATTTCAGGTCTATATCATGAATTCTTAAGATTTAAAATGTGAAACATTGGGATACTGATTTAAATAAACACAATGAATTATTAAACATATGACCGTTTAATATGCTGAGTAATAGTTCAACCAATTACTAAATTGTTACCATAATTCAGATTTTACTGGTTAATACTGACGTCACAAGAGAACACCAAGTAGAGAGCGCTGTTGCTGAAGTTATCAACAAATTCCACAAAATTGACATTGTGGTAAGTAATACAACTTTCTACCAGCAATGGAAGTACATAATATTAGGCTAAGTATTAAAGATAACGTTAATCTACCTATTTATCGACATTGCATCGAAACTAATCATAGGCCAAGAACAATAGACGTAACATAGAACGTTGTTCTAATTTTGGACGTTAGGAGTTAGTTAGAAGAGGAATCTGCAAGTGTGAAAAAAAAATTCATTGGGAATATAAATCCGATTAAAACTAACTAATTTTTCACACACAATTTCTCATGCATAGTTTCGACAGCACTATTGTCATAGTTAAACAAGCCGTGTTGTTTGGTTACTAGGTTAACTCTGCTGGCTGCTTGACATACGGCGGGCTTGAAAGTACATCTGAGGTGTTCGATGATGTTTTCCAAATTAATGTAAAATCAATATTTACAGTGTGCAAAGCCGTGGAACCACATGTATCCAAATCAAAAGGTAATAATATTTCAATGTTCATTATATTTATAGGCTATACGAATATAACATAACAGTAGTAGGTCTAATAGCATTCGAATTCAGTGCGATTTTATCTAGAACAGTAATATAACAGATTGTTGATATTATTATTATTATTATTATTATTATTATTATTAATAATATTATCATCATTATTAAGCCTATTGTTATTATTATTTTATTATTATTATTATTATTATTATTATTATTATTATTATTATTATTATTATTACTGTCAAAGTCTGAGCGATACACTGCAGAAATGATTAAAAAAATATTTTTGAGCATGCAATAGGCCTTGAACTGAGTAATATTGTAGTCCAAAAGCTATTTTGAAGTAAACTACATATCATTTGTAATACGTGTCACCATTCAAATAAAGACCGATTGTTTAGGACCGGTTTATTTATATATTTATTTATTCATTCATTCATTCATACATTCATTCGTTCGTTCGTTCCTTCATTCATTCATTCATTCATTCATTTATTTATTCATTTATCCATTCATTTATTCATTCATTCATTCATTTATTAATTCATTTATTCATTCATTCATTCATTCATTCATTCATTCATTTATTTAGTTATTTACTTTTTTGGCCTTTAGCAGCTTTTTGGTCTCTTATTAGAATAAAAAAAAATAAAGACATTTTTAACACGAGACCAAAGAAATTGGTTTTGAATTGGAGGTGGTCTTTAATTGGAGGTGGTCTTTAATTGGATGTGGTCTTTAATTGGAGGGGCTTTCATTACAGGGAGACCTGTAGTACATCACTAGGCCAACTCGTTTGATCATTTTTATTCAACTCTTTGCATTTCAGGCGTGATAATCAACGTTTCAAGCGCATGCAGTTTACGAGCAGTAAGCCAACATTTTATTAGGCCTATTAGATCTAATTTTGTTAGGCCTCTAATTAGTTAACAATACACATACCTCAGATACGTACTAATGGACCTTACCGCAAAGCCCTGCTTCCTTGAATATTGTTGCTAAGGTCCCATAAAAATGACATAAAGCCTGTTTTCCATTATTATAACACGAATTTATTCGTGCGAATCAAAAGCGTTGGTTTATGCGCATGTGCATTCACATTTCTATCGGAGTTTTTGCGAAGCGAAAAAGTGCACAACCAATCAGAGCTCAGGGAGCAAACCGACACTTTGATTCGCTTTGATTTTAAAGCCGGTTTTCTACTAGGCGAATTTATTCGTGCGAATGGAAAGCGTCGGTTTGCGTCCTGAGCTCTGATTGATTGCGCATTTTTTTTTTCGCTTCGCAAAAACAGGGAACAGTTTCCTGGCAAAAAGTATGCGAATTTATTCGCGTGAATCGAAAGCGTCGTTCTTGCGCATGGGCATTCATATTTTTATAGTCCGAACTGTTTCTACTTTTTGCGAAGCGAAAATGTGCGCAACCAATCAGAGCTCAGGAACAGAACCGACGCCTTCGATTCGCGCGAATAAATTCGCCTAATGGAAACAGACTTTGTAAACGACGCACGTAAAAACACACGCCTGTGTGTGAAAACACACGGTATTTGTGGGATATTCCCGTATTTCTGGTGCTATTCTGATTGGTTAGTTAAGTTTAATTGGCTGTACGGAAAAGTCCATTGGATCACTCACTAATTAGAATTGAAAAAAATTAAATTAATAAAAAAAAATTATTTTCATCCTGTATTGGACAGTTAATGTTGGAAAAGAGCGATATCAATATTTTGCAATAGTTAATCAATCATTTTCTTCTTCTAAAGTCACCTGGTTTAATGATTTACGGAATGTCCAAGGCCGCCGTTGACCACATGACTAAAACGCTTGCTCTTGGTAAGTTAATTGAATAGGCCTACGCCATAAATAATTATAGTCAATAGCTATGTAAGTTTTCAGGAAGTAATTGCTAGTGAAATGGCAAACGATAACATTTATTTTATTTCTGAATAAAACAAGACTAATAACATAGGCTTAACAAAATAATAAGTGTTTGAAAGTATGGTTTAATAATATATTCACAAAATTGAGTTCAGCTTCAATTTTCTTTCTGCATATTTGGAGAAGTTTTGAGTTAAAACAGTTAGTAAAAAATGAATGTAGGCCTATAAGACTGGAAACACTTCTAAAAAAATGCAGAAAAGCTAAAGTTGATCTAAATTTCTTGAAAAATTACAAAACCTTCAGTGTTTTCCCCAAGTATATTTAAAAAAAAACCCTTAATAATTTAGAATTCATATTATGCAACCGAAACTAACAAAACTTACTTAACATATGATATAGGCCTATAAATATTTTTCCTTCTTTCTAGAACTGGCTCCAAAACAAGTGCGCGTTAATGCTGTCAAGTAAGTAGGCCTCTCTCTTTGAACTCGTTAGAGATTTTGTAAAGCATGGTTTCCAGGGGCGGATCCAGCCTAGGTTAATATAAGCATCCAGCCACACCCCCCCCCCCCCACCACCCTAGTTTTGCCACTGAATTTTAAAAATTTCAATGCATATTAATGTTGTTTGAAGGTTTGCATGGCGAAGTAATAACATATACGTTGAAGCTTGCGGTACACCACGTAGGTAGTTGTGAAAAGAGACTTTCTCAACTACAACAGTTCTTTTCAGAACTACCTACGTAGTGTACCACAAGCTTTAACATATATGACATATTATGTGCTACTCATTATCTATTCTGAAAATGTTGTTGGTCCCCTCCCTCCCCCCAGTTTGAAAAATTCTGGATCTGCCCCTGTGTATGCTGTCGTTATGGTTTTGTTTTCACTAAAATCATTACTCTTGTGTGCCCGACGCACATTCGGTCCTCGCTTCGACCGACCAGAAAAGGTTCTGCAATTAAGTGTAGCGATTCTATGAAACTTCCTTCGGAAAGGACTTTTAGTGTACCTAGTAAGAACACATTTATAGTTATCTTTAAATATTGTAGCCCTTAACAAATTTAAAATATTTTAAATTTTAGTTGTCAAATAATTTTTGGTCACAACAGACATAAGTGGTATATATTTGATAAACGAACACTTACAAAATACAAGCATCCGTAGACCTCTGTTCTTAATAACGAGATGGTTTTTCTTTTAGTCCTGGTATAATACGGACACCTATCTATGAAAAAACGAATACACCATGGGAAACTACTGAGGAAAAAGCAAGTATAGCTGTATTTACTCATTATTCATACTTGTAGATCAATCTCTTTAAAAAATTTGATATAATATGGTATTCAAATAATTCACAAAAGACTAGGCCTATGTGGTATTTTCTATTGGCTGTAGGCATAACATTCGTTATGTATGCAAAATGTCTGGGATTCAATGAGAGATTGATTTTTACAAATTATTATTTTTCAATTATTCCCTCTTCTCTTTCATCACGTTTCATAATCATATTTATTCATTACAATATAGGCCTATTTGGTTTTGTATAGACAAAAATGGTATACTGTATATGAAATATAAAACACGTAATACAGTAGTTTATTTGCCTCACAAAAAAAACATGATGTTCCGTGTGCGTAACCCTTTTCAAGTCATACCGGTAGTTCACGTCCAATTTTAATAAAAACTATTTCTCTGCGACTTGAAATAAAGGGAGGTAAGCTGGGTATTCAATAACCTTAAACTATAATCGTTTTTCAGATGAGTATCGAAGGAAAGAAGTGGCATCCATTGGGCCGAGTTGGTCAGGTAGATGACGTAGCTAAGGCCATTGCCTTCTTAGCTTCGGATGAAGGGGGATTTATTACGGGAGAAACACTTCCAGTAGATGGAGGAAGACACATAAGCTTACCCGCAATGTAGCCAAAAATGGGCATAAGCCGCGTGCAGAGTAGTATACTGTAATCACTGTCTCTTATACACATCTAGATGTGTATAAGAGACAGGAGTAATATTGTAGTCCAAAATCATACAGTAAGTATATAATTTTAAACTTAATGGCATAGAACCTGTCTCTTATACACATCTCCCTGTATGCAATTACAAAAAAAACCCCCTGTTGACATTTGATATTCAAATTGTAAGCCTATTATGTTTTCACTTGCTATGATATCGAACGTTCATTATTTTAATGGCAAATGGTAAGCTCGCGTCTTCCGATGTACAGTACTACACACTATCCAGGCATAACATAATCCAATGACTTAAATTTGATGCATCATATATTTTCCCAGTGGACAGATGATGTAATTGAATATTGAGCCATTATGTGACATTACTAAAACACATACAGAAACTGTACAATTCCGTTCTACAGAGGGCGTTTAGAGAACAGAGAATTATTCAAGAAAATTAATGCTGGAATTGCTTTAAAACTAAGCTGCGCGCTCATGCAAGTTACAGGTTTTGCAGGAATATTTTGCAGATATCAATTTCAACTAATCGGGCATTGGTTACAATTATATACAATTTGATACGCTAGAGGGCAGTAAATAGCAAACTGGTAGCACAAAAAGACATTGTACATTGTGAAAACCAATAAGAAAATCCGGGTTAGGAAAGGGAACCTGCGGGATACAGGGTAAAACCTAACATGGTCAAATACACCGGGAAACAACTCTAGTTCGTGTAGAAACAAAAAACAGAGGAACAATAATTGGCATGTAAATGTTTATTTGAATGTTTATTTGAACTCCTTAAACTACGGTATATCTGTGTATACTCAGAATATCAAAAACCAAGGGCAATTATGGACTGACTCTTAGCAGTATCAATATTTGACATATTTATAATGAACAGAGTACTACCCATGTTTTAGTGCCAACAATCTCAACCCCTAGATACATAATCACATTACGTACTAGGTAAAAATTAATTTACATACTGCTCAAGGCAATGACATCCCACTTTTCCATACTAAATATTTTTTACTTCCTCAATTAGAATTTGGGTAAATAATAAAAGGGTGATTTCATTTAATTTTTAACCTGTGAAATTTTGAGCTTCAAATTGGTCACATGACATTCAGAATAAAATCCTGTGCATTTCAAAATTATACAAAATTCCTACTTCCTAAGTTGGGCATACAGGTATTGTCTATTACAACAGACACTATTTCATCAGTTTGACAAAAAAGTTAACCACTTTGTCGGAGGTACACCACTTTGGAAAAGCATTTTTAAAATCTGATGGTGCCATTTTCGGGCTTCCTCCACTCCTGGTGGACTGATGCAGACGTAAACCCCATCTTCTCTGGCACCACCACTGACCCAATGTCCTGTTATCAAAATCTGATCAAATACTGGCTGTTGTGTCTGACCAACAAGTGGTGTAATCTTATTAATGATGAATAGTTATTAACTTCCAATGAACACAGATCAAAATAATTCAGTTTTCACAAACAGACATCTTACTACAAATATCCTTAAATTATTTAAGGATCTATGTAAAAAAAAAATAACAGTATTATCTTTATGTCTGTCACTTGATGACAAGGAAAATGTTTTCTCATCTTTATTTTCGATTGAAAGCTAACAATCTATATATACAATGTTAGCAAATTCAAATAATCAAATTTAAATTGCCTGTATATCTTTATTTTTATTACATTTTATTCAATCATATTTAATGAGGGTGATCTTTTAAGCTCACTAAAGAGCTGATCAATAAGGGGCCCTCAATCAGTAGGGATCCTTTAAGGTTCATAATCAGATTTTCTGCAGAGAGCACAACCTGTATATAGTTTTGTTTTCATCATGTAAGCGGCAAATTACTTCATGCAACTGGATACAAATGCAATTTAAATATAAAGAAATCATTCAACAAAACCTTCTGAAAGTGTTTCATCAAGAAAATAAATATTAATTGATGGGTCATCTTAATTGCAAACAGTTGCTATAGACTTAAAATGTCTGTATTTAATAGGGAGAAAGTTCAATTTAATAGGCCGTAAAAAAACAAGATTTTGTGGGAAAAAAACCCCTTTGAAACCACCATAAAATAAGATATTTTGGGAACTTCTATGATGAATATTTATGGGAGATTTTTTTTATTCCTTGTTTTCCGCACTTATTTTTTTAAAGATCATTGAAGAAGGGCAGAAGAAAAATAAAAATAAAATTTTGTTTTCTAATTTTAGCAATCAGTTTTGCCAAAAACATCAAGACGGAGGAGAAAATAAAAATAAAATGTTATTGGTGAATGTAAAATAGGATGGTTAAATGCTTCAAATTTATATAATTAGAAAGAAATATACATATCTTACCATTGGAGATTTCAAGGCAGCAGAGGGCGTAATAAAAATAAAGAAAAACTTTTTTTTCTGAAATTTCCAATTTTACGTGGCAGGGGGTACGCTAAATGGCCAAAAGTTAAATTTTATTTTTATTCAAAATCATTAATATTTGCAGTCAGCGGGTTTGCTAAACAAGGTATAAAAACGTCTTGCCTTGTGAGGATTTATTGTTATCAGTTAGCAACGGTACCCAATACCTGATACACATGCAAACTTGTCAATCCCTACATATACACAGATTAATTCTCCCAACATTATCTAGAAAAAATGGACACTAGCTACGGTACACACAAACAAATTGTTTCTATAAAACTGTTTCCATACATATAGTACAATCGGAATAAAAAAAAAGCATCGAATTGTTATTCTGGAAAGTAGGGAAAAGAAGTAACAACCGTTGAAGAACCACAAAATCCCTTTAAAATGTGAACATTTTTAAATTCCCTTTTTAATGGATTAGAATTCAAGATGCAGACACTTTGCAGCATAATGGTCTTCTGGTTGCTCCTCTTTCATATGGGATCAAGTGATGTATTCATCTCATGATTTCGTCTCGGGTGTATCATCCTCAAGATCAGGTAATTCTAGTGGAAAGAAAAACCTCAAACTGTAGAGCACAATAAAACTTTAATCTCTAAATTAAAATACAGGTCTCCTTTCAATTAAATAAAGATCACTTTTTTGCGGCCCCAAATGAACACTTTATCTTTTATCATCTTAATAATTGTTCTAATTAAAACCAAAAACTGCTAACTACCCTGAAGCACCAGGTTCCAAAAGTGATCTTTAATCGAAAGGAGACCTGTAATGATTTACTTTAATTATTAATTTAAACTGCTGAAGTAGAAAAAACACTCATTAAATTACTCAAAGCTACTGCAGACTTGTTTTTATTCAGGCTTATATAATTAAATAATAATGGTACACTTGCAAATTGGCATGAGTGAGAGTTTATAATAGGTTAACAAGCTTTCATTAAATGCATTTGTCAATGTTAAATGTTATTTGCGAGGACGCAGAATCTGTTTTGAAAGGTGAGGGCGACAGACGTAACTACACACCTACCCTGCAGCCCAACCATGATTGCTTTTATCGGAAACAGCTGCTTCATTTACAAATTGTACAAGAGTCATACAGTAAGTATATAATTTTAAACTTAATGGCATAGAACTGTTTCAGATCTGCTTTCCTTAAAATCTGGGTCATTATATCTGGGTCATTATTCACTTCAACAATTTTAAATCATCTTTTTGACTTGACAACCCCTTTAAAAATATGCGGTAGATGGGATATCCCCTAAACCCATGATCTGGGTTCATGGGCAATTCCTACATCACTGTTAAAGGAACGAAATTACTAAACCACAAATTACTATTTTGACATTTCTCACCAGTTTATATCAACCTACCTTCATCGTCACTGTCCTCGCTTCCTCCTTCATTAAGATCACCTAAACCAGGGAATCCATCACCGCCGCCGCCACCCATTTGAGCCATCATCTAATAGCAAAAATAAAAAAATGGAACTCTAATGTCAGTCTGAATTTCAATTATGTGAAGTATTATTATACAGTAATTAATTTATTCATCATAAAACATTTAAATTACATACAAACAATTGCAATAAAAAAACTTGTGGTAGGAGAGGACAAACTGTCATCAATACAAGGCAAATACAATAAATAATATTCCTCAAATAAATTTTGATTTTGTGATTTTTCTGTTCTAAAAAGAGGGGTACGTAATATTGGGAGATGTTACTGTATTTGTACTGTACAATTACTGTAACTGAGGCATGTCATGGCCAAAAACAAAATAATTGACTATTAATATATTCTTCACAGTATACAGCAGTTTTAATATGATGGTGTAGAATTGACTAAATATTGGCCAAGGTAAGAGTAAAAGTATACAGTTTCTGTAAGTATACAGTACTGTCAAAATCTGTTACTAATTACAGTTAAACTTGCCTAAGTTGACTGTGCCCAAGTCAAATAAATTAAAAGTCGATCTTATTTTACATGCCAAATTGTTGTGTTTTCCATTAACAATCTGTAAGTCTAATTTTATCTAAAGTCGAACAGTATTTCAATGGCATTTTGGAATCGACTTAGGGAAGTTGAACTGTTTAACAGGTTGATGCCAATGACGCGGTTCATGTCTGACAGGGTTCACTCAGACCGCCAAGGACGCGTGCTCACGTCCACACCTGTCCAACAATACCACTGTTGTATTGCACGTAAACTCGCTGGCAGTGGTCCACCAGAAAACTAACTCTCTCCTTGGAGGTTTATGGAAGGACCCGGAAGTAAGTAAATGATCTAAAATATCTACTGTATATTTATTAATGTTTCACTACAGTTGATGCAAATGATGGTGGCACACTTTAGGCACTGGCGTATGGGATTGAACTAGGTAAAAATGCTTGGCATGGCAGTCAATGTTTTAACATATTGAAACAAGTACACTGATTCTGGGATGGTAGTTGATTGCTGTTTTACCTGTTCAAGATTGCCACCTCCCATACCACCCATTCCCCTTGTGTTACTGTCCTCGTCGTCAGAGTCATCCTCATCAACCCATCTGTTGAAATCTGTCTTCAAATATGACAGCTAAAGAAAAAAAAATGGCATCAATAAAATTATTATGTGTACAGTTTCTTGAACGACATGCCCCAACAGAGGTGAAAGGATTTAAAGTAAATCACTTCTGTATTCTGAAAATCACAATTAAAAAAAATGAGTTATGAGTTGCTTGATGATGTACTAAATGATAATGAAACTAACATGAACAATAATAAACAGTCTGAACATATGGCCATGCTTATTTTGTTGTAAATGAAAATTTTTAAAACAAAGTGTGTTGCATCATCCTACTGTATGTTGCAAGATGTGTACTTTTCTATGATCTCATTAATTTTAAATGGTTAAGTGAACAATTTAAAAGGTCTGTTTAAATTTAGTATTATAGCAGTATAAAGTACAATATGAAGCTCACCTTAGTCTTATCAGAGAGCAACCTTGGCCAGTATGGACCAGATTCTTTCTTTACTATGGTGATAAATACCTCTCTACTCGAACGTTTTACATGGGATTTCTAGAAAACAACATTAAAAAAAATCATAAATTTACAGTATAAATAAAAATTAAATATGAGTGTGGTGCAAGGATTTACTGTATGCTTCACTCCATTAATCATGAAATTATGAGTTTTAATAGTCAAATGCTCTCAAAATTCCTTGTATACTTGGTCAAGGCAACAACACATTATTTTATGAGTTTTCAGATGACCATGGGTAAGACCAGGTGATCTGGGTTTTTCTATGCTGTATTGAAAATCTAGTAATACTCCCTTGATAGTATTAGCAGTTGTTACTGTATTATTTCAATTTATTTATTTATTACCATTTTTAAAGAGGGTGACATAACCAGTTCCAGCATGAACTGATCATTAACATTCATTCTACCATATACAGTATAAACATGCATGGAAATTAAACAATCAAAATTATAGTATACATAGAAAAATGGTCAAGGGATGACTTAGAAACTCTTACGAGTCTGTCACCGTTGCCCCTCTTCAAGACAGCAAAAACAATATTACTGTAAACATGAAAATAAACAGAAAATAAACACACCTCCGTATAAATAAGATAAACATAATGTTTTCTCTGACTATACAAATGTTAAATTCAATTCCTAAACTCTAATTAATTATATTATTAAAATGACAGTTTATCATTATTATTAATATCCTTATTGTTATGTTTGGAGCCTTCATTAGTATTATTTATATACTTATAACTAATTTTAACCTTTTAAGTCTGTGTAAACTATTTGACGGAGGATTTTTGTAAGGTGGGTGGCAAATTTCCATTTTTTCATGGACAGGGGTTCACTGTGACCGACAGTACTAACCAACAGTCAGTTGTATCTTTCTCCTGTTGGTTTCCTTATACCATTAAAAAACTTGAATTGAAGCCCACTGGGCTTCATCCAAGATAAAGGCTGTATCGAATTGAAGCCCCCTCTCTACCCCCAAGTATGTAGTTTCGGTGATTCAATGCCAGTTAAATACACTCCATGATACAGATTGATGTTATAGTGGGCTTATTTATTGTTTTATAGTACAAATTCACAAAATTTACAGCATTCATTTTGAAAAGAAGCCTCCCTCTTTACTTTGCAAAAGTAGTCACATCCAAAGTTTGCAAAAAAAGGAAGCCAAGGGCTTTAATTTGAGGTTTTAGGTATCATCTAGCTGGAAATATGCAGTTTTTGGTTCGGTGCTGCCTTTTTGTTCTTCTGGTGGGCCACTGCTGTGCCCAATTCCTTTCCAGAAACTAGGTTGATGACTACACTATGGAAAATTTGTTATAAAAAAATTGTCACCACACCAAAGACCGCAACTCAGTACTGTATCATTGAATCCCGTAGAAAGGAGATTCAACAAATAAAAATGTGCTCACCTCTTCATTTATTTGACCATAAAACTTGAAATCTAACTTGTACAATTTCTGTTCTGCCCCACCTTTACCCTCAACAATTAACTGGTCGTCTGTCATTTCCACCTTAGAGGAATTAAAGTCCTCAACTGAGATTGTAATATAAAGTTTATCCTTCCTTTGAGCCCATAAGGTTTGAGGATGTAAGCTGAAAATTAAAAATTACAACATTTTACATTATCCTACTGAACTGGATATAAAAATGACTATTTTTTCATTTGTTTGCCCATCCCCCCAAGACTCAACAACCTCTGAAAACATGAAGCGTGCATACAATAACACTGATACCATGTTGACAGATCACAGTCCTATTTCATTATTTTCAAGGTACAGTTCCAAGAAAAGGCGGGTAGGGAATCAAAAGCTACAGTATCTCGGTAATGGTGTTGCAACCCTAACCTTCTTCACCATTACAAAGACAGCGTATGGTACCGTACATCTACAGTACACAACAAAACAAAACTGGCATACAGTAGAACCTCGATTTTATGTACTGTACAGTACGGGACCAGAGGGCGTATGCAAATCGGGGGATTCTAAAATTGAGGTTGGGTTAAATTCATAGTGACCTTTGACCTAATACATACGTAACACTCAATAAACATATTACCTAGGCTACACCTAGCCTCTAGGTCTGCGAATAAAACCATGTGTGTAGTGTTTTTATTCATCATTTGATGTCACAATAAAGTGTTCAAATAAAACCATGTGTCTAGTGTTGTCTGGGCCTGCTGAGACAAATTAAAAAACCATGTGCACTGCACTAGGCGAGCTAACCAGTTAGCGTTCGTGTACGTAAAACAGTAACCTGGTGCACTGCACTGGGCGAGCCAACCAATTAGGGTTTGTATACGAAATTATGCCTACTCAGTTTCGTGTAGAAAATTCGACCAGACGAGTTTTCCACACAAAGCTAAGGAGAAAAGCAATACTTTGAGCACCATCGGTAGTTGTTCACCTCGCTCAGTTCACTTGGTGTTAGATTATAACAACCAGGTATTAGACTCAATCAACGTTGCTGTTTAATGAAAATACGTTGCATATGGTTTGTTTATAATTGTTATAGTATTGAAAAGCAGACAGAAAGTATCAAATCTCTTTTTACTTTAATGGTTGCTCTGAAAAGGGCCGTTTATTTGAATATTTTTGGGGTTTTTGATGACGTCATTATCAATACAAGGCGTACGTAAAAACGAGGGTTCGTATAACTGGGGTACGTAAAAAAGAGGTTCTACTGTATATTGTTTCATAGATAAGCATTTATGAAATACTGTAGACTGGACTATTTGTACAATAATGAAACAGAAATTATTACGAAAATACTGGATCTGCTCCTGTTCCTCATCCTGTTGGGAATCCCCACCTCTGGCAGGAAAGTACACCATTTCTACAGAAATTAGACCTTCCTTGGCCTACAAGTAATACTAATTAAACACAACACAAAAAACACTAGGGGCCTAGCCTATATATATTGGCATTTTGATAAATTTAAAAGATTATTGGGTAATTTATAGATGGTTTGAACCTTGAACATTTGGACAGTGATTGTATCTCGCACTAACAACAGAAAGAATACAAGCATACAAAGAATATGGAAATTCCAAAATCACCACTCAGCCACGCACAAAAAACTAACAAAAAGTCACTAACGTAACGCCGCCAACGACCTAGCTTAGCTAGGCCTCCCTACTAGGGGAGTACGTAGGTAGGTACATCTACGCCGCTCACCAGCCTTCTCAGGCTACGCCTATATTTCCAACTCTGTCGCACACACTCTTTTGTTACAGTAGTGATAACAATAAAGAAGTAACTAAATACTTACGCTGCATCAGTCATTTTCAAAATTTAATTTCTATGGTTTTAACAATCCCTTAATGTTGATAGCAAAATTCCAGAACTCTCCAAACCTAGGCTAGCCACTGCGAGCGTTCTCTCCATCCACGTGTGACCTTTGAATTCTAATATACATTTCCAGAAAGCTATACAATTTTAAATCCCAATTTCTAATCATAAATTTTTGAAATAATTATATCAGAACCTGGTAAGAAATTATTACCCTGAAATATGATGATACATTACTAACCATAACAAAACAATAATAATGATAATAATAATAATAATAATAATAATAATAATAATAATAATAATAATAATAATAATAATAATAATAATAATAATAATGGTAAAACGTAGGCCTATGTTAATAATAATAATTTAAATAATAATAATATTTATATCAGAACCTGGTAAGAAATTATTACCCTGAAATATGATGATACATTACTAACCATAACAACAATAATAATGATAATAATAATAATAATAATAATAATAATAATAATAATAATAATAATAATAATAATAATAATAATAATAATAATAATAATGGTAATACGTAGGCCTATGGTAATAATAATAATATTTATATTATTAATCATTGATAATAATGATAATAACAACACCCCCAATAACAATAATGATAAATATTTATAATAATAAAAATGATAATGATGATGATAATAATAATGATAATAATGATGAGATGAATGTTTGTTCATTTTTAAAAGTTACAAAATTGAACAATAAACGTTCATTGAATTACGGGAGTAGGGGTTAAGCTCTCCCGACGATGATGATGATGATGGTAATAATAATAATA
>NW_022686322.1:4618751-4664415 GCF_011630105.1 Anneissia japonica
ATAATAATAATAATGATAATAATAATGATAATAATAATAATAGCAATAATACTAATAATAATAATAATAATAATAATAATAAATATTTATAATAATGAAAATGATAATGATAATGATGATAATTGATTATGAGATGATAATGTTTAATTTATTTATTTTATAAGTTTAAAATGAAATTGAACAACAAACTTTTATCGAACTTTAAGTGCAGAGATGGGGGGGGGGGGAGGCTCAAGACCAGCCATTTGCATCCGCGGACACCTCAGGATATCTTATAGCACTTTACAGTTTTCTTCTGTTTAAATGTATCTCATCGCCACAATATGTTAGTCCAACAAAAAAAAAAAAAAAAAAGCAAAAAGTGCTCTGATCTTCACGAGCGCTATATTTAGCCTCAGTAATGCAGGCCTATCTTCACTGAACGCCAAGTTTACTCATTTTGAATATGGGCTAAAAGAGGAGGGGGCGCATGTTGTGACGTTACTCCGTGGTCCGGCCGAGGCCGATCCATCCCCAGAATAAAAATGTTGTTTTCCTGGTGCTTGGCAGAGGAGCATTACTAGGTGAGAACGGGTCCCCGGTCATGCAAGATTAGTTGCTGGGCCCTTTGCCGGGGCCCTTTGATAAATAAATAAAATAATAAACTAAGATTGAATAATTTTTTTATTTAGCCTCCCCAGAAAATATATCCTAGAGCCGCCACTGGTTGAGAAAGTCTCGACGTTTCGTTTGAGTTGCTTCAATGTCTTCATGAGAATAATCCTGAAGACGATTAAAGCAACTCAATCGACTTCGAGACTTTCTCAACTATTCTTTTCATAACTACCACGTGGTGTACCGCAAGCTTCAACAATTTGTTACCTTCATTACATGGATAGCATTACCACAAAAAAGTATCGAAATCTATAACGCTTGGCACTAAATGCTCTGAGTCGAATTCCACACCTGATGAAAATAAACAAATTACAAGGTAGATCAGATCGGTCTTAATATTGCATAGCATATTTTTAACATTTCTAATATAAATACTTTCAAAATTATCTTATTCTATTCTCATGGATCTTTGTGCCATCTTATCACGCTTTCTATCTTTTTCTTATTAACACCAAAATCACCAAAGGTTGCCGACAATACCAAAAATAAGCACACTGTATGACTGGTTGGTAGAAAAGTTTAAGAATTATTCTGTTAACATTTATTGTATAAATTTCCTGAGAAATCCTCTGCCCTTTTAACAATATTAATTACAATGTGTAGGCCTATCCCATTTTAGTTTTTCATTAATAAACCAGACTCTCTCAAAATTATTAACGTACTATTAATTTCTACATTACCTTATTCCAGATTTTGCAACTGAAAATGAAAAATAATTTCTATTGTTTTAATAATGTTAAAAGCAAGGTGTTCAAAGGCGCTACAGAAGAAAGGAACCAAAATAGGTCATACTGGGAATTCATGTGAAACGTCAAGATAGGCATTGTCGTATGTCTGAGTTATGGGTGGGGTAGCCTACGTAGGGAGGTGATTAGAGTCCCCGTTAGAGCCGTCAATTTCCCAGGGGAAATAGAGGAATTCTATAGAGAAAAAGCTTAGATATTTTAAATTTTCAGGCGCCAATTTTTTTATTTATTAAAGAATGAAAATTCTAAGACTGTCATACTGATATTACGTTTTCAGAAAATTAATCGTTAGAAGTGCTTCATTTTATCCCCGGTCCCTAATGCAGTGGTGGCGCCAGGGGGAGGGGAGAGGGAGGGATTTCCGAGAATACTCCACCCGGGACCCTACCGCACCTTGACCCGTCTGGTGGGGAAGGGGGCTTAAACCCCTGTCCCCCACCAGTCCCCCACCCCCCGCTGGCGCCGCCACTGAGCATCCTAGAAGGAATTTGATACAGTGTACTGAAAACTGATGATATTTTAGTTTATATTGAATAGCGCCCCCTTTGTCGGAACCCATCGTATGATGATTTGTAAACATCGATGGCCTTGTGGCAAGTGTAGGATGGTCGAGTTAGTTATTTGTTAAATATCATCTATTGCAGGTCAATATCAAACGTATAGCATACTTAATATCCGAAAGTATGAAGTATTACTTATTTTCTATCAATATTACTTTGTTTTTAGATGTGTTAAGAGCAATATCGTTTCATAAAGTTGCAAGCACGAGGGAACAATTTTACAAGGGCCTGGCTTGCGGTTTCACTACATCCAGGGTCTCGTATTACAATACAATTTAGTTAGGGTAGCCTAACTATATAGGGCCTATTAGGCCAGGCCATGCTAAATAGTGATGGTAGTTATATGGATGTTATGGTCGTTCATCTAGATATTATTTTACTTTTGTTATATCAGGTAGTACATGAAATGTTTACTTTACCCAACAACTAAACAAGACGTAACATCATGGACAAACATTGATAATTTATTATTTCGATTGAGTTGAATGTTAGAAATGTTTTTAGGCCTAGCTAGGCTAGGCCCAGGCTTTGTTGCTAGAGTGAATTACCGCCAGAGTAGGCCTAGCCAAGGCCTAGATGTGATCATTATTCATTGGAGGTGTGGCCATGCGGTCCATACCGTTGTCCCAGCAAGGCCTTTTTGGGCTCTAATGTTTGAGTGTGTTTTATAAGTATTATTTTCTGTAATAATATATCTGTATTATTATTAAGCCTTTTTCCAATATTAAAGCCCCATTCCCGGCAAAATTTCACTAAAAAGTGTCTTTTTTTAAAGAAAATATTCATTTGCATTACTCCAATTACAAATCATGGAAAAATATTGGCATGAATTTTAGTTTACGCAAAAGAATAAAAAAAATGAGAAATTCAGACTATTTCTCATAAAATATTACCATTTCCTTGAAGAATTCATCGTTACTAGGCAAATTCAGAGGTTGTAGATCGCATCCACTGGAATACTCTCGCTTTTTTGTATACTTTTATACAGTAAATAAAGTGCGCCCTCTCTAATGAGATTAGTTTTTGTACTTCGTATCTCGCACAATGCGGTTGTTCAATTAAGGCTGAGATATGTTTGTTTAAGTGTCAAAATCTCAGTCAGCAACAAATTTGAATTAATTTCTATGGAATATTATATTTCACAAGTGTCAATACTAGCAACGGAAAATATCATGTCGGCCGTTTTTATGTGTGATAACAGAACCTAAATCGAGGTAAGGCTAGGCCTAGCCTAGCAGCGCTGGATAGGCTAATGTTTTCGGCGCCTACGATATTTCTTCTCACGACAATCGCAAAATCAAAATGAAAAATTCATCCGCATTTATTTTTTGTGTGGAACACAAAAAATCAAATTTTAGTCTTATTTTACATTTTTTTCATTCTTAGGAATGTCCAAATTCAGTTAAACTAGCAATTCCGTATTATATTTATAAATCTTTATAACATTATATAAAAATTAGATTTTTCTTAAAAACTGAAATTTTGCCGGGAAGGGGGCTTTAAATGTTTCTTATTCTAGGTAGATTAATCAGTCTTGCAAATTGTTGATATTGGCATGCAGCTGTCAGCGCAAAGAAACATTGCTACAATTTCACTATAATTTTGTTTTATTGCCAGCAAGACAAGAACACATTGACACATTTAAAAAAAATCTACAGAAAACCACAAAGGATATACCATAAAATCACTAGTAGCTGGAAGAGAGATATGACGGAAGACTGTTGACATGTCAATCCAATAATTAAATGAAAGTTACTTGTTTAAATTCATTATAGATGCATGATTCCTTCATGTTCTTGGATTAGTTCTGGCCCTAGGAGTGTAAATGTGATAGGATGACACCAAAAATCATTCCAGTTGTCCAAAATGAGTGGCTTGTCTGCTCATTTTGGTAGATAAATTTGACTGAAATATCACTGGATTTTAATTGCAGTCACTAATGTGACACCTGCTGTACCACAATATTATGTAAATCACTTCCAAAGACAGGTGACACTTGGAAAGCTTTGTGAATTACCACATGTTATGATTGCAATGTCTGATTGTAGAACCCAACATATACCAAGGAATTTTTGAATATTTAATGCCGCCTCCTTGCCTACACCAGGTCTGTGTCCAGGATTGTAAAAAGTTTATATAATATTGTTTTGTTTTTAAGAGTAAGACTCATTTATCTCTCCTGTTTCTAATTCACATGCACCATGCATTTTTATATTAATGTTCACATTTCCGAAAAATATTATGCAAAATAGAAGTGGGTTGACACAGTGGCGGCTGTAGGCTATATTTTCCTGGGTGGGGGGGGGAGGGTTACTGCCGACAGTGCCATTCAAGGACCGTAGACCCAAGCCAGGGGAGGGTTTCAGAAGGTGGTGTCCCCCTCCCAAATGAGATTTTTTTTCTGGATGGCCGAAGGGTGGGGGGAGGGGCCTTGACCTATCCAACGAGGGGGCTTAAGCCTCACAGGATTGAACTCTGTTTGTCAAATTTACTATTATAGTCAGATTCTCTTTGGTGATCATATCTTTTGAATTTTTTCCATGATGATGCCAAATTTTAAAAGAAAGTTACTCAATATAAACCAAATTTTTGTGTTTTTTGGTATGACAAACAAGAATGCTAAGGAATATTATAAAATGGCATTTAAAGAGAACTTTAATGCATAGAGCCTAGTGGTTTAAACAATGGATGCTTTGTGAATAACCTGTAACTTGTGACGTACATTGAGTGTACAGAACAACCTATCAACCTAGGCCTAGCATAGGGCCTAGCGTAAGCAATCTTGGTCTAGAAGTTCTCTTTTTTCAAGACATGGTAATAGTAGTTGACATGATAAAAGGACTACTGAGAGTCGTTGAAGGCTATTGTCAACTGTTAGCGATTGCATTTAGCGAGCATATAAAAACTAGGCATTACATAGCACAACATTTTCAATATATGATGACTGATTTTTTTTCAGAGTTTGAACACATGTAGACCTATTCTGGTACTAACTTCAACTATATGACACAGGAAATCAACTCTTGAAGTAGTTTGACAATAGATTTAGAGTTTTACCAAAAAAATGGCAGCTGATAGAATGGATGTTGATTTTGATTCACCTTGTAAGGTATGCATTAACCAGATTTTATTTATCTAATTGTGGCAAAGACAAGCCAAACCAGTCACTCGTCGCAAAATTTGATTTTGAGTTATTAATACAGTGTTAGAGAGTAAAATATAATAGCTATAAAATAGTAAAAAAATCATTCAAATCGGACATTTCGTTATGAAGTTACAAGCGTTTAACCACACAGCTGTTTAAAGAACAATATATGAGAAATCAGGCTTCAAAGTTTATGATTTCAGGCATTTCTCATGCAGAAACTATCTTTAAATCCTTAAAAAGTGTTGTTTTAACATTCAAAATGGGGAAAATAACAGCATATAATGATGTGTAGATATATAAAGTTTAGTTTAGTGCAATAAATTAGATTTTTAAAAATTTGACATTCCAGCATGTTTGGGCCATTTTCTCTGAAACACGATTTGCGACAAGTGACTGGTTTGGCTTGTCTTTGCCACAATTATTTATTTTTATATGACACAAGGCTAGTTGTGAGTTCAGTTCACACTCAAAATAACTTTTGAGATTTTTTGCGAGTGTTTGGGAACAATGCGTTTTCAGTACAATAACACATCAGGTACTTGTGGCAAAGCATCATTCCAATCTGCTTTATTTTTCTTTGAATGTTCTTATTCAATGAAGCATTTCACCGAAAGAAATATGCTACCCCATTGTACGATTGAGAAACATTCATTATTTGTTTTATACAACACCTACTGTAGCTGTATCTCTCCGGATCACCTGCATGCTCTTCTTCGAATACAAGGACCCATTTTCTTTTCAAGGCCAACATAAAACCGGCCTTGGCTCTAGGCCTAGGAATCGATCAAGTTAATTTTCGGCTAATAATAGACTCAATTCCTCACCGCTGAAGCTGGCGGAATACTCCATGCGGTTTACTGCATATGTTATTGCCTATTTTGTTGATTCGGCATCACTTTCATTTAGTAATTCCTCCAAACCTATTCGCTCAAAAGTACAAATGGCCCAGTACCAAATTGACCTGCCATTTTATTGGCAAAGCAAGGGCTACTGAATGACCAATTCATTGTTGATGCGTGGGTTGTAACGCCGTCATGGGCAGCCTAGGCGCGCTAGTCTATACTTTTCGCTTGCGTTTCATTTGAGATTTGTTGTCGTTTGAAGATGAAAAAGTACTATTCAACGATCGGTGACTAGTACTCAAATAACCATGGAATATTTTTGGACCTGTTTTCAACCAATAATAGAATATACAGGTGTTGTATAATTATTTAAATAGTGAACACTTCAAGCATACCAAGGTATCAGTTACAGATTGCTTGCGGTACAAAAACTGCTCTGAAAATGTTTGATAAATAATACACTTTAAATACTTTTATTATTACAGTTGAACTTCCCGAATCCAAAATGGAATTTAAAAATATGTTTGACTTCGATAAAATTTGACTATAACAAGATTGTTTATTAATGGGAAGCACAACAATTTGGCTTGTAAAATAAGATTGACTTAGAATTATTCGAGTTAGACAATTTTAATCTGTAGTTAATATGATTTTTGTTAACAAAATGTAATTTGTGTCAAAGAGTATAATATTTTGAATTGCCTGACATCTGTTTTATTTGAGCATTGTGATTTTATGTTTGGAAAAACATTGTACATTGAAAAGAAATTATGTAAACCAAAAGACCTTTAAAAGTTCCCAAGGGTGCTTATAATAAAGCATGTAAAGTGTATTATCAATCATGCTTGTAATTGTATTATTAGGAAGTTTAATAGCAAAAGCAAAGTAGATATTCTTGTCCAAACGATACAATCCTTTCCGGTTTTTAGAAACCACAATTAACAATCATTTAAAAATAATGATACTCCCTACCTTGATAGGTCCAGAGAAAAATCTGGATAGGGCCATGCGATGTGCAAAGCACCAAGTGGGATGGGTTGGAGGTGCTTCAGATTTAATTTTTTAAAATTGATTGAAATTTTTAAAACTTGAAAATCAGCTTGTTTACTGTTCCCCCATATTTTTCCTTTCTTTTTTTCTCTCTTTTTTTTCTCTCTTTTTTTTCTCTCTTTTTAGGAGGGGGAGGGAGAGGACCTAGACCCGCCCTCCTTCCCCTTTTCAATCTGTCCCTCTTTAGCCATGCGTTTGTCTAGCTCATGGTAATTTATATATGCCACCAAAATATGACAGAAATTATATATTTGGTTGTTATGTATGCCGGTGGTCAAAAACGATGTGTTGCACAAAGTATAGGTGGTGAAACAATGTAGTTAAATTAAAAGTATAATAATTTTGTACTTCTTACCCAGAGGATAAGCTGCCAGATGTGTCACTTTCGACAGTGAATGATCCTCAGTCATACGGTATGCTGGTTGCCAGTCAAATGATGTTTCTCCACTTTCTTCTGTCTTGGGCAGTTGTGTCGACTGTGATCTACTATTAATCATCAAATCAGTGTAGAATTCTACATTGTAAAATTATGCAACTTTTAGTATTCAGGTGGTCAAGACTGTATAAATTTCGGCAAGATGACAACAAGTGTTTACAACAGACAGACAATGTCTCACTGTCATGGTTAACTACTGGACACTTAATGGCCCCTGGCATTCATGTGGAAAACACAAATGGCATTGAGATATGAAACTGTCTCCAAGGTCTCATTTAATTATTTAGCAACAAGAACAACAGATGATTCAATGAATTGAGCTACACTGGCAATGCCAGTAGGGGAAGAGGGCATGCTAAAGCCCCATTGGCCATGGCTCGTTGGACCAGAATGTATCAGAAGCATTCTTGGGCTTGGGTTTTTTTTTCTAGAAGCAATGTAGCGATTTTAGGGTTACTAGGCTTAAATAAAACACCTAATAATATTTCATTGTCACTTGGTAAAACTGTACTTGGTAAATAAAACTTTACTTGGTGATTTTCAATGTTTAATAAAAGTATATAAAATCAGCAAACATTTAATTGACAGGTACTAATGATGACTTTTTTTTTTGGTACCATTTGGTTTGAGTCCATGCCATCTTTTTTTTTTTAAGTGGTTTGTTGGGGAGGCAGGGCTTATTTATCACCAAGTACAGTGGAGTGGAGTTGCTTACAGATCCCAGGGTCCAAGGTTCAATTCCTATATCAGCAGTACTTTTTCTCACCAGGAAAACAAACTCACTCCCTAAGCCTCATAAAGAGACTTGGTTTATAAAGGCATCATTCTCATCCTGTAAGTGACTGTTGGATGTGAAGTAAATAAAATAAATAAGTTTACATCATTACTGTATCATGAAATTTTCAGCAACATTACCATTACATGTCAGGAAGGTCATATTTTAAATTAGGTCAAAGGGAGTTTAATGACTGTTTTTATCCAGGGATGCCCATAAGTCTGCAACTTCATACCTTCTACTGATTAATCATCACCTGGATTGTCAGGGACATTCTTATGTAATATGTCCTTGCTGGATTATGCAAGCTCCTGAATGGCTGTTTTCTAAATTTTCTTTTCGAAGGTCTGGTCGATATATTTCAAGACCATAATAACATCATGATAACATCAACAAAGCTAGTTGAAGTTCATTGCCTCTTAAGTGATTAGCCTCCAAAGCTAGATCAAGTTTGAGCTCTTCACATTGAAAATCTATTATTATTTGTATTGATTTGCTATCTTGGTTGCTGAAATCATGGAAGAAGTTTGACTACACAAATTGTACCACAAATGCCCATGTCAGTTTGATTTTGATGTAATCAACAACTTGATAATTTATACGAAGATGCCTTTGTTTAAATATTCTTTACTTCAGACGCCATTTAACTCACCCGTGAGTAAATATACTATTAAATCATTATTTTTCTTTAGATTTGCATATTATGAAAGCTGTATATAATACTGGGACTGGTTCAGCTTTTAAAAATCGAAAACAGGCAATTTTTATGAATTTTTGTTAGGCCTAATTATATCTTTTTTTACAGTTAGTCTTTAAAATTATCATTTCTTATATCGTTTTAGTATTAATTAAGATTATTAAATAAAACTTTCTAGGACGACATACAGATATCGGTCTACAGTAGGCCTACATTCGATCATGAACGTAGATAGGGTACACTTCCTTCAGTGTTAGCGAAATAGAAAAAAAATATTGAACTTCATATTAGTACCTCTGATATAAATGTGAGCAGTTGTCCTAGGCCTATATTTTATCTATTTTATATATGGATTAATCTGGAACTTTGGTGGAACAGTATATCCATTGTATGTGACGAGAAACGTTTCAAAAAAAGCAAAAACAATTTTCTCCAGCTAGAAGTTACATGCACTGCTCTCACCCCTTTCTACCGATGAAACACATGTTTTGATGTGCCACAAACCTAGACTCTATACTATTTCAATGTTGATTAATCTCGAAGTTTAGTGTAAAAGAATATATTTATTATATATGATTATCAAGCTCTTTAAAAAAGGTATTGTATTATAATTGTATACTGTAAAATATCGTTTTCTCTGCGTTTTCTCTAGATTGCTGTTCAATGTCAACCCCTTTTCAAACAGCCAAGCACATGTTTTGTTGCGTCGTTGATTAACCATGGACTCTACCATTCCATATGGGTTTTTAATTTTATAATAAATTTTCAAAATAATTAAATTAAAAATATATAATCATTAAATCGTTTTTAAACGCTTGAATGTACCAAATGACTATGTTATTTTACTACAGGGATTTTAATTTCATTTATAAAACGCACTGGTAATGTATAAAAGTAGTTTTTAATTGTCGATACGCCACGGCGTATCAAGCGGACTTGGAACGTCTTCCTTGCAGTGTACTGCATCGCCGGCTGGAAGTTTAGGGCCTGTGGTTTTGATACTCTATGTTCTATCAAAGTAATAGAATAACCTTGCATTTAAAATATATTATGGTAGGCCTATATCAAAAATAAGTGTACAATAGGCCTACTTTTTGTAGTCCTATTCATAATAAAGTACAGTGACCGCCAATAAATACTCAACATTTACAATGAATATCAGAATTTAGTGCAGTAGGCTAAACTAGGGTGGCATTATTTTTTCCCAATTTATTTTCATTCATTCTCTGTAGGTCATTTTGAAAACAGACATTGGGCCTGGGTGTAGAGGAATGGCCGTTTTTGGATACGGTAGCCATTTTTTGGCCTAAATTATTGTTGTTTAGCTTCCAAAATGAAAAAAAAAACCAAAAAAAAAACACCACTAAATAAAAGTATTGTGTTTAGATTAGATTATCAAAGAAGCATATACAAGCGACTGTTGTACACACACACAGTAGATCTTGATGACTATAGGCCTATGTTCATGTAATAAACTGTTTACGCTAATTAACTTTAATTTATGTTCTACTGAATGAACTGTTCTTGTTTGATTTTTAATTTCTGTTTGTCACTTCCTTGTTGTCTTTATTTTAATTAATTTATTTGTATCGTACCAAATCCATTTTCAAATATATATAACAAATATAAACTATAATTGAAAATAATAAATACAAGATTTAATTGCACACAAAAATTCAGAGACTGATATTTTTAGTTTATTCTATGCTTTTCCATGGTAAAGTCGAGTCGTTATCACTGGGCACCGTACAAAGGGTACGGCTATGCATAACTCGGCCCGCAGCAAGATCAATGACCCTTAATTAGTCAATTTCCATAGCAGCAGAACCGTGGGACTGTTCTAGTTCTAGAAGAAGCAGGTACAGTACTGGCATTAAATTTATCCTGTCACTACGAATGTATTCCTCCATGCTCATGGCAACAACATGAGTTTGGCCTGGTTATAACACTGGGCGGCGTACAAAGGGTTTGAGCTCTGCATAACTCGGCCGGCAGCAAGATCAATGACACGTACACTTTGATTCAGTCTGTATTTCCATAGCAGCAGAGCGTGGCAATGTTCCTATGAAAAGTTCTAGAAAAAGCAATATACTGGCATTAAATTGCGTTTATCCCATCAATATTCATGGCAAAAACATGAGTTTGGCCTGATTATAATACAGTATAAAAGTGTAGGAAATTTCAGTGGGTTTCGAGTCTTGGTATTCGACATTTCAGTTTTAAATTTTACAGAATAGCTCAATAACAAATGACAGGATATAGTATTAAACTTAATTAATAATAATGAATGAAACTTATGACAAAACATAGAAAAGAGACTCTAAATTACAGTACACCAAAATCACGAGATAAACCGACGCAAACAAGTAGAACAAAAACATCGGAAAACGAACCCTAATTCGCGAAATGGAATCGTCCAACATTTTTGATCAGTATCTTGAACCACTCGTCCGCAACGCGAAGAGATTATAATCCCCAACCACGCGTTGTAGACGGGTATACGCACATTGCTTTATTTTGCGAGGCTCCCTTAGTGCTTATTGCGGTTAAACCCCTAGCCATATTCATCGCAGTATCATGCAAAAAACAGGTTTGTTTACACACAAGCCGCAAAACACGCTGAATGGTACTAAGTATATCTGGGATAAGAAAATAAAGGGAATGTACAGTAAGTTAATGGTGACAAGATTAGTTTTCAATGATTTTTATGTTGTATTTCAACAGGACCTGAGCTCGTTTGCGATGCCTCTGCTTGAATCGGATGAGTTGGATGGTAGCCGAGTGTCTTCGAGCCGCACATCCCGTAGTAGTAGCAGCAGTGGCTCTTCATCTCCACGAGCAATGGTGGGTGATAATTTTAAAGGGAGGCGATTCTCGTTTCCCAGCAATACAAGCAGGCTTTACAAGTCCGTAAGTTGCTTGCTGTGTGGATGCACTTTGACATACGCTTCAAAATGTGTCCCATCATAAATACAATGGTGTGTAACCATCATTCTAACCACACTGGGATATCATTGGAGAAAACTTTTTTTATAACCTGCTCAACAACAATATGTCTTATTCCTAATCAATATTCCTGTGAATTATTGAGGATAGGATAATTTCTGCATTTAGTAGGTAACAAAGAATTGTGTTGTAAGGAGATTTTTCCCCAACAAACTATCACCATTGTGCTTTTATTAAATGGGTGTCTGTCATGGTATTTTGTACAGTATGTGCATATCTTTTTTTTGCATATACCTCAGTTTCTATGTTAAGATGGGTTCTATAGAATAAAGTGTGAGTGTGTGTGTGTGTGTGATTGATTGAAGTGAAGTTATTTTAGCTTGGTTTTTGCACTGGTAATTATTAAGCTTCAGAGCACAAGTTTCCGGTTCTAAATGGGCCAATGATGATGCTAACTTTTTTCTTGAGTAAAAATGTTAATGGCTTGTCATCTGGATGTTTCATTCAGATGTTTCCATACTACATGTGAAGGGTGAAGGAGTGCAGAGTTGAACTGTCCAATTCACTTCTTGTCATGGCCATGTAGACTATATTGTACTGTGTTGTGATGAAAGGGATTACGGTACCTCTTTTACTGGTTCATTTTAAGCAATTGTTGAACCAAAAGCCCTGATAAAACTTGGAAAATTAAAACTCCCTCTGTCCACTCTGGACTCATAACCTCAAATGTCCATAAAGTGACACTGAACTTGCTTCCCAAATATTATTGAAACCATTGCATTACTAGAAGAAAGCTTACTGTTACTGGTTTAACCATGGAGGAACGAAATTTTAATAGTGGAGCAATGTAGCTTCATAATAAATTGTTTTGTGATATCACACTATTTTGCACTTTTGAATTTCATTTTAATAATTTGTTGCTATTTTGTGTTGGTTTGTCTATAATGTGATTTTAATTGAGGTAGTCTTTTATGCACTTGGCACTATTCAGAAATACTGTATTGTTTTCATCAACATGTTTGTTTTTGGCACTTCAGGATTTAATAGGGTTCAGTATACCTTTTTTTTTTTTATAAAACATTAATGTTTTCATTATGTATGTATTGGTTTTTTGTCCAGCACATTTGTGACAAATAATTGACTCATTATCTTCCAGTTTCTCCATCTATTTTTTTTTCTTTCCTTGTATTAAGTAAAGCTATTTTAAATGTGATGTTAACAAATTATAATCAAATATTAATTTGCTCTTCCATAAAAAAAAAAAAATATCTTTGTTTTTATCATTTTTAGTTAGCAATTTTTGGATAATTTAAAAAAAAAAGTTTATGGCTTTTAAAAACTTTACATGCAATGATAGCTTCATGATGTCAAAAATTGCTAGGATTCAAACAAGAACATGGATGTAGACTTGCTAGGTATTAACCCAATGGAAAGAAAGCCAATGACTGGTAGAGGCGTTTCACTGACTTTACCGGATGCGCCTATTGATAAGATACCAGAACTGTCTCCAGCACCGTTCAGGCTTGGAAACCGACTAATTTTCAGGAAGACAGATGCAGGAACACAGAGTAGGATGAAGGTAGATAGAATGCGGTCTACTATGATACGCTGCATGGTATCAAATGCATTGAGACGTGTAACTTGGTAAATTCGCAAAATTTGCTGAATATTGATCTCTTCCTGTATCTTCATATAACATATCCTACGAAGGAACAATATAAATACAAATGATTTGACATTTTGCAGTTGTGTTGGATTGTATGCAGCATTGAACTATGGAAATGCACAAATTACTAATAATTGCTTTGAATATTAATAGTTATTACTTTTTTAAAATAGTAATTTATTTTATTTTAATTGCCAACATTAGTTTGTCGCATATTTAACACTCTTCGGGAAATTTTAAGAAAATAATCCTACAGTAAAACCTCAATTTGATCAACAGCATTATATCCAGCTGTATTGTGTAATTATATTATGAATTAATGTTACTGTTTGACAGGGGTATGGTTGATAACTTAAAATCAAGGGTAGCTGGCTGTGGAAGAGTACTGCCGCTAAACCGCCAATGCTAGTCGGACGAGAATCCTTGGCTAGATAGGATCTCTACGGTCTATTGGGCTTAGCTCAGCAGTTTGACAGCCTTTGGCAGCAAGGTCTTAGCTAGAAATTCTGCCAAAGGAGACAATTTTTCATACAAATGATAACAAACTTTTTGTTTAAGAGCTTTGCTGGATAAAATTATTACGTAGATTGAACCCTTCTTCTGTCCTATTCAATAGTGCTTCAGCTCTTTAGTACTGTACCATAATTCCTCTGGTGTAATCCCATCCCCTTTAAGGAAAATTGGTCTGATATAGAGGGAATGTGGGTTTGTAACAGGGGATTACCCTTTTCACAAAAAAGATGACAATCTTTCTTCAAACTGACAGTGTGTCCTACAATATACAGTAGTATAATTTATAGTCAGGTTTTTAATATTGCATGGCAAAGTCAGAACCAATGTTTTGTTTTGTATTTGTGAGAGTCAGCTGAGCTAAACATTCAGTTTATACCCTGGATGTTTTTTCTGTGGAAAACATGGTACATAAAATTTTACTTAAAAAGAAGTTGGTAGGCTATACCCGAGGAACTACTGTGTATCTGTATTGACAGTACAGTGTATGCATGCATGCATGTATGCATGTATGTATACATGCATGCACAATGATTATGAATAGCATTGTAAGTTGATGCATTTTGTTCTACACTTGCTATGGCTCTTTGTGCCTCCTAACAATTATAGATTTTTATACAAAATATTTTCATTAAGGAAATACTGAGCATATTTACTATCAAATAGACAATAATTGTATTTCATACATTTTTTTTTAAGTTACTTAATTAAATATATGAAATATTCTCAGGGCGGATTCAGAATTTTTCAAATGGGGTGGGGGCACAACATTTTTAGAGTAGATGTAGGTAGCGCTTAACATTGATATACATTGAAATAGAAAATTTAGTGGCAAAAGGGGGGGAGGGGGCACATGCCGCTATTGGATCCGCGCCTGATTCTCATTTAACCGAAAGAATTTGAAATAAATTGTAATATTTCCATTAAGGTAGAGTTAAAAAGCTATCTTTTTACATACAGTACATTGTGTTTGTTTTTCATTCAATGCAATGCAATATCATTCATTGATTTTGTATAGCAATAATTAAGATATCGATTTTACCACTTTATTTCCACATAATACATGTGTGCATACAGTACATGCATGTGATAGGGGTGTGCATGGTAAGCTTACATGTGTGCAATAATGCACTGTGGCGTTATGTCAGGGTGTATAATCATTATGTGAGCCTACAGTACAAAGTGTTCATTAAATTGCAGAAGTGCATGGAATGGGTCTATATAATGTATGTGTGCAATAATTGGATAGGACAGGAAACAAGAATGTGTGTACTGTATTACGGTACATGCGATTATGCAAGCATTAGTGTGCAAAGGTATACACATGCATGTATGTTGTGGGCAAACATGTATGCATCATATTTGTGAGCATACTGTATGTGGAAAATGTGCAATCATATACACACAAAAGTGTGGATTTCACATGAGCATTACATGGGTGGATTGCAGTGCATGCCCCTGGATGTAATACCTGTGTGCAAGGAAACATGCATGCATACCTCTGAGCATGCATGCCAGCATACATAATAAATCATATCATTTAACATTGAAGTGTTTTTTTGCTGTAGTAAATTTCATGTTTTTAACTATTTCATCTAAATTTTTTCCAAAATGCACTTGCTTCCGTAATGGTACTGTGGGATATAGGAGGTAAGGCTGTATTACCTTCCCGCTGTCGTGAATAGCAAAAATCAGTTCAGATGCTGGTGGTGGCACTCCAACTTAAAAGTATTTTTGTAGCCATATACTCATCTGGTCTAAAAATATGACATTTGTGATTGCGGATAATTTCCCCCGATGTCTCAAGTAGCATTTAATAAATAATTGAATCTTGAATCATAAAATAAATTTTTACATAGTTGTACACACATGATTATCAATTCAAATTTCTGTCAAATATTATGTATTTATTCCAGCTATGTGTAGATTATTATAGTTAAAGCAGTTTTAACCATAAAAGTTTACTCTGATTCTGGAATAAGGGGTTTGAATTAGAGATGTTTGCAGCTGTGGTGTTGCTGTAGGTCCTAACCTAAAATCATGGCTCAACAAGATGGGGGCTTGGTTTGGTGACAAAATAATGTGGCTGGACCAAAGAAATGGCTTGCACATTGCTTTTCAATGTTTTGAAAAAAAAAAAAAAAAAAAAAACAATGAAAAAACCCATATAGTGATAATTCATCCAGCATACACAGGTTTTTGCTATTCATGGTATTTATGTAAACTGTACATTGTCCTATCACTTTAATTTTGTGAAGTACGATACTAATTAACGAACATGACTTATAACTAATTTTCTCTTTGGTTACTATTAATTGTCATTATCATTTTAAGTAAATATTTGTTGTTGATTTGGATTCATGTCAAGGGAGTTTGAAGTTTGTGTAGTGGTAATTATCTCTAAACAAAATTGTTTTGGTATGCATTATGCATAGGAAATTGGAAGGCAAATGTTCAGAGCAAATGCTGACCAATCAATCTTAAACAAATAATTCTTGAATGTCGATCTTAAGTTAAATGTTTTATGAAGATGCATCAGACCAATCAATAGATGAGGTGAGGTCAGGTTATAGATGAGGTGAGGTCATGTTGTTGAGAACCAGGATGCTGTAGCATGTATCATGTGACCTTTGTATAATAGATAGGCCAGGTTATTAACAGACAGTGACGTGATAGAATAGCTTTCATAACTTAATCAGCCCATAGAATTATTGGAATGAATAAGGATACAAACAAGATTCAGATGTATTAAGGTAATATTATGACTGTAGATGAATCTTATAAGTATAGGCCCTACATTCATATAGGGTTACTGTAAAAATAGATGGTATATTAAATATAATAATACTTTACATTTTGAAAATTTTTACATCCATTTTAGTTTTAAAAATTACTTTTGTTTTTGGTAGTACAAGTTTAATGTTTTAATATTTAGCATCTATGGTATTTGATGAAGAATAAGAGCATTTTTCTGTTTTGGTATATACCTTTCTTACTCCTGGCAAGATTGTACATTATTTTACCAAATAAATATTATTATTAATATTATTACTTTTACAAGTCTGTATTTAAGAGCCATCGTACCAATAAATTAGGAGCAAAAAAAGAATATTTTGATTTTATAGAGATTTAAAAATACCAAATATTTTTTGTACAATTATATTAATATTATCCTATAATTTGGAATTTTGATAGAATAGATTTTGTACTCAATCTGAATGTTGAAAACAAAATTAGATAGTCTTTTAGTGTTGTCTTTGTCATATGCACTGTACATATGTTGTTCTGTCGAAAGTGATCAATGCGCCACTGAGCAGAATTACTTTTTGGAAATGTGACCGGCTCTGGCAAAACCAGCTGTTTGTAGGAAAAATCCAAACTTGGGTTTTTAGTGTTATTACATTCTGCTCGAGTCAAATTCTTCTTTAAAACCGTGTTTATATGATGGAAATTGGTTGAGTATTACTATTAGCAAAGTTTATGAATATTTAATTCATTGGATGTCAGCCATGGTGATGTATTTTTTGAGAGAACATCTTCCAAAGATTCCAAAATCAAGTTTATTATTAAGATTTGTATTTTAAAAATAATTTTAATATACTTTTCTGTTAGATCTAGTAATAGATATTGTGCTAAATTACACAATGTCTTGTAAAATTACTGTAGGCTTAGAGCTCAGTGTAATTTGAAATCAAGAGTCTGTGAATGTATGTTTATTTTTGCATAACTTGCTCATATAGAGTACCACAGTCGTGGTTTTTTTTTTTTCTTCTTTTTTTTGACTTACCAAAAAGGGGGAACCGGGGCCGTGCCGGCCCCATCTAAATCCGCCCCTGAGGAGGTCCATTGAAGCAGTATGCTACCAAAAATGTATCAGTTCCTATAGTGATCCTTGTGATTGATATTCATTTCATTCAGAAATTTATTAGAATTGATTTGTGCTATATATTTTCATTATTAACTTGTATTGCAATGTTTTTAAGATCAAGAATTGTACTACATTTTAAATATTTAAATGTTTGTATGTGACATTTCCTGATGATATGCTTTACAAAATACTGCATTGGCTAACTTTCAATTGATAATATTCTTTTTATTTTAGTCAACTAAAAGGCGTTGGCATAGTGGACCAGCACAAGAGTCAACTACAAGCCCAGGCAGGGCGATGCAAGCAACACTTGCCCAGAGCAAGTCCGTCGGTAAGAATGTAAACTGTTTCTTAAAATCTTGTATGAATGCTATCATTCTACTATTTTATTATTTTAAGTCAAGTATACATTTTCAGTATTTATTCCAATAATTTCCCCTGGGCGTTTATTGTTGAGAAGAGTTTTTGATTGGCCATTTATTCGAGGGAGACGTTTGTATGGTTTTTTTTAATGTAAAATGGATACATACTCAAATAAACGGCCCTTAATTTCTCTATAAATTTGGAACTACAACACATGAACTGTCTTAGTTAGTGATCATAAAGACTTTAATTGATCCCAACCAGGTAGAAAGAATGTATATTCTACTGCAGTAGAATATTATTAGAATGTGTTGAGAATGATGTTGCTTCCTTATATGTTTACAGTCATTTAGGGGGCTTTTCTTTGAGAAAAAAGGAGGCATTTATTGTAAATTAGGCTCTAGAGTGGGAATTTATTCGAATAAATACGGTATTTATTATTCTCCTGTATTAATGTTTCTTCATAACAATAGAGCAAATACCTAATTTAGCATTTTTTTTTTATTCCGATTGAATCATAATGCTTATTGTTTTATACAAGCAGCAGTATTTCTTGATATTCATTGTATCTGATATTTATTATGCAATGGATTGCCACAAGGGATACAGAAGTGCTAAAAATAGTTATTATTCAATTATAATATCAAGGACAATGATAAACAATGAATGTTCAGATATGAAGACACTTATTCTTAAAACTCTGTTCATGTATTTGTTTTTTGCTTTACTGTACCTAAAGTGGTAGTCTCAAGTGTTACATGATTTTGAGGGTGAGCTCAAGGAAGTGGGGGTGTCGAGATGCTGTCAGGGAGACCTCCCCCACCATTGAAACCCCTAAATTGTCATAGTTTAGTTGCCAAACAACATCCATATGCTGTCGGCGGGATATTGGGCCCTGTCAGGCAAATCCTTGAGCCACCACTGGGCCCATGCCCATTGACTTGTATTCATTAAATATATTGATTCATGTAAATATCACACTTGAGACTTCCAATAAAAACAATGTGTTTCCCATACAAAACTGCTACCAAATGCCTTTATTTATGCCTGCACATTTAATTTTTTATTAATGTATATCATGCTTTATATTTTTTATGCAATCTTTAATCTCAGATTTCTTGTGTAAATTAATGATGATAACTTGAATTCTGGTACATAAACTAAAACAGGTATCTAGCTAATGGTAGTGGGAAACAAATTTTGCAATTTTACTCTTTACTTTTTTTTTAAAACCTTTTCAGATATAAAAATAATTTAGGGTCAAACAAACATGTTCCTAGTCATTTTGGTCCACAAAACTCCAATTCTATGGCACCCAAAAGTTTGAATAGAATTCACCTACAAAGCGCACTATGCTTGAGCATAGGCCATCTGTGCGTGGCAAATAGTATTTAGCCACGGTTTCACTGTTGACATGTATATAAATGCGAACAGCAGTACGATTGTCTCGGTAAAATTACCCTTTGTCACCGTCAACTCTAATCCAAAGGGAACATGGCTTTTGTATCATGGTGTTCAGTAGCAAATAGCAAGAGTAACGTAATCTATTGAAATGCTGTAGAAATTTGAATAATATTTAGACACATTTTTACACATGCTGTAATAGTTCTAATGTTCTAGTAGTACTATATAAATTTAATGTCTTTTTCAGACTTTCTTAAAAAAACATAGCTGTTAGGGTTTATATTAGGCTTAATACTGAGTACCGTTGCTGATTTTCTTTGCTTATTCAATCAGAAGATCAAACCCTGCGAAAGTGTATATACCAAAGTTTTTCCCATATGTTAAAAAAATTATTGAGTCTCACTAAATATCATATCATAGGTTTAACATGTATATGCTACTTTTGGTTCCAGTAGTCTACTTTGGATGCTGGACCTTGAATTAAATCAGAATTAAACAATAGCACCCTAGAAAACCTAAATTTTCCTTAAACTTAAAGAAGTTATCTTTTGAAACAATACAAAAATTACTCATCATACTGTACAGTACTGTAGGTTAAGTTGAGTGATAAACTACCTGCCATTATGTAACATTGTTTTATAGCTATAAATATCATAGACAATGTCTAAGGTAATTATTTTTTGACAAAAATGTGTTTTTGAAGACAGTAAATTGGTTATTATTAATTATAATTAATAATTATTGTCATTGATATCGTCATCACCATCATCGCTGACCTCATTACACTGAGTGGAAAAGCCTGCTTTCGGCTCGACAATTCCTTTCTGAAATTTCAACAAACACCAACTGTTGCCATGCACAGTTGCCATGCAGCACCAGCTATCAACAGTCGTAAGTGTAAACCAGGTATATCACAGAGAGTGATGCGAGCTCATAAGCAGCCTGAGCAGGAGACACAAGCGTAAACATAATACCATAGTCACTTGTTAGCTTGTAACGACTGTTATCGTATTGATTGTAATTAACAATTTGCAACTCTTATGTAGAACAAGTTTGTCATATCATTTCTCTCATCTCTCCAACACTGCCGCACTAAAGGTTCACCGCGCAGCTATTTGGCAGCCATGAGGATGCGTGAGTATGTTACCGAGCCTGAGCGACGTCGTCCACAGCAGCAGTGGTCCCGAGCCAGGCACTTTTCTGAAGAGGATCCATTCAGTACACCCTTTCACCCTGTAAGATGCTTGAAAGTATAAACTAATATTTTTCCTTGATTTATTCCGATTTGATAACAAATTTTTTGCTTCTATTATAATTTGGGACAATCTAATCAGGTTTAGATTTTGCATTTTGATAAATAGTAAATTGTTTACCATTTTCAGCACAACAATAATTAAATTTAATGTCCACATTGTTAAACTGTATTACTTTCCTAATTTTCTGTTTATTGCTTCACATTTATAAATAATTTGTTTCCAGAAATCCTCAAGTGTACGTAACTGAATAAATAATAGTACTATGTTTAGAAAATATTTTATATAAAAAAAAATTTATTTAAATCTGTTCACTACAATTTACTTTCAGTAAAAAAGTTAAATGATCAGCTTTCTTTCTCAGTTGAGATCTTATAAAATACTGTAGATATTTTTAAAGCATATTTGGGTTATTTTTTATTAATTTCTTATGACTTTCAAACTTTCTCTCTCAGTTGAGGTCTTAAAACAAATATTTTTTAAGCAAATTGGGCTTTTAAAAAAATTAATTTCTTGTATGACTATCAAACATTTTACCATTCCAGAGGTCATATTCTGAATCTTATGTGAGAAAGAAAGGTCAGTGTAAATATAGCAACAACCCCAGTTTGTCCCCTCTCCCTTCTTGCTTTGCTTTCTTGCATCTGCTCAGTAGAGTTATTTCAGTTTAGTGGAACCAATTCGTCTCTTTTACGGCAAAGTGGCAATTGTAAAACAAATAAATATATGAGAGATTGTCAGTAAACTCATCAATAATTATGGATTGCAGATCCACATTGATTTACAGTATATGACTAACAAAATGCACATTTTTTATAGTTGCAATCCATAAATTAAATTATATAATAATTTTTTAATATAATTTCTATTTTTGGCATTTGCCACTTTGTCAAAGGGACAGTTTTTTTACTTCATGTTGACTGTTCATATCCTAATTCATACTAATTTTTTTGAACACAAAGTTATGAGAGCAGTCCGTGAATTTGTTTTGTTGCATTTGTCATGATTCAGTTTAACCAACAGAACTCATCTTCGCAGGGTTTGTCCAAAAACACCACACCAGGTCCAGCACCTCCAGTTTCCATAATAACATCAGTTAATGTCACTCATTGTACAAATGTTTGTTTGTGATTTCAGCTCTCCAGTTCAGAATATTCATTAGACAGAATGGATATAGATTCAGGTAATGTGTAAGCCCCCAGTACTCTGTGGAGCACACTTAAAAGACAAACCTGCTATTGGTAGGGATTCGAAAGCCTTCGCTTCTGGAATAATCAGTCAAATTTTATAGTGGATTCTCTTTCTATGGATAACATAGACCAATTTCAGGAATACAATTTGATTGTGCTTGACAATTCCTAATGGAAAAATATTAGTTCATAATGCTATCCTGTTCCTGGTGGTTGGAATAAATTGCCCAATCGTGCTGGTACACTTTGCTGAATAATTATTATCCATAATTATTTATTATTAATAACTACATATTGATATTAATGTATTATTTTGAACAATTTAAAACAAATGATAAGGGTCTGTCCACACCCTAGAGTTTCATGTGGCAAGTTCCTGTGATGTGCCCATGTATGGGCATGATGTTGTCATACTACACCCAAATATGGCAATATCAAATTTATTTGTCACATAAAATTGTGTGGACAGAGTTTAAAGATATGCTGTCTGTGGTTGTGGTAAAATTGTTGAAAATTTCTGGAGAGTTTCTCATGTAAAGACTCAAATTTAATCAACATTTCATTGTAACAAAAATCAAACCAATTTAGTTTTTACTGATAAACAGGCTACTATTCTGCACAATTAATTCAATACCAGCTATAAGTTTATGGAAAGAAGGAATGATATGTGTCATGTTAAATTCCAACTGTAGGAGTAACGATAAAAATCGGCAATAAAACGTAACGCACAGCATCATTGCGCTAAAATGTGTATGAGTGTGCTTGAATATCATAGCTGCCAAAGAAATTTGCTCAGTAGTCACATTGTTCCAAAACAAAGGGGCAGAATTGAACAGTGGAGGGATATTCCCGTTCGAGAGATGCACTGTGTGATTTTGAGTGCACATCAGCCAGTTGTGTATTTGGGCATGGTTTTTGACTCCTTGTCCATCAACATTTTCACCTGAGAAACCATGGCTTGAAAGTTCTCAAACCAGTGCCAATGTTACAGCTTCTTAAGTTGCGCTGCCCCTGCCTCACCACTAGAACACTCACTTTTCAAAGTAGAGTATACATATATAATGAGGTTCCCACTAAAGGGTATTCCTATCACTTTGTGTTATGCTCTGGCCACATTGTCAGGTTTTCTGTGAAATGTGATTGGTCCATATGAGGGCATGGTGCTGTCTCTTATACACATCTAGATGTGTATAAGAGACAGCCATTCAGTACACCCTTTCACCCTGTAAGATGCTTGAAAGTATAAACTAATATTTTTCCTTGATTTATTCCGATTTGATAACAAATTTTTTGCTTCTATTATAATTTGGGACAATCTAATCAGGTTTAGATTTTGCATTTTGATAAATAGTAAATTGTTTACCATTTTCAGCACAACAATAATTAAAACGTTTGGTACAGATAGGATCACTCTAGTACTATTGCCTGTGGTGGCCAACATGTTAAATTGACAAGGAACTCTTTCTAATGTTCAGTTTTTTATTCCTAATAGTTTTAACGTAAACAATTAAGATATTGAATTTTACTTTTCAAGATTTTTAATCTCAACACAGACAATAAATTTAAGCTAAATAAATCTAATATTTGTTATTCCTATAAATTCAAATATAGATATATTTACAATCTTACCCAAACATATAATATAATAATAATAATTATAATAATTTATAGAATAATATCATATTTATTCAAAGTATTACCCATTGACTGAGTAAAACAATTGAAACACAATTTTGATTTCAAAAAATAATGTTCTGAACTGAAAGTTAATTTTGAATACTGTATTCATCTTTATGTATTATAATATCAAATATTTCATCTCCATTAATAGTGCTAAATATATATTCAGTAGGAATTTATATATTAACAAGGTTCTTGCTTTCTAATTATATATGTATTTATATAATATTATATATTTATAATATATAATCGGTACTTATATAATACATATACAAATATATGGACAATCAGTGCTTGAAAACATCGCTTTGAATATAGACATATAAATATTATGGGTTCATACATGTGATATTTAGATTTTTTAATTATTTTTAATAGTTGTTGTTATATATTTATAGCAAGGTGGACCATGTATTAAAGGCTGTCATTTCCAACCCAGTATATACTAACTATAAACCACCCTCTCATCCTCACATTAATTTGGAAAATTCAGTATGGATGAGTTGACAAAATATTTGGTTATATAAGTGCAATTATGATTAATAGATATATGTAGTATTTAATTATTGCATGCAATAATGTTGGAAAAATATAAACAGAAAGTAAAGCCATCATGAACACTAATTTAATCAGATAAGAACGTATTCCAAACCCATTTACAGTACCCGTTGACACAACATTTATAGTTTTAAAATATATCCTGTAAGACTTTTAAGTCTGTAATAATATTAGTATCTGTAAAAAAAAAAAGTTACTGTTATGTTTCTGTTGAGCCTGTGAAATACACCATTCTGCTTTCTGAATTTACCAAGCTGGCATTTATCAGTGGCGGATTCAAAGGGGGAGGGGCCCAGCCAGCCTGCACCACTCCCCCTAAATTTCTGAAATCTTTTCTGGAGAAAAAAGAAAAGTATATTAACTTTATGTCTAAGAATGCCATTTCAGGCCGTCTAGAGTTGTCATAATCATAAATTTTCTTGATTCTGCCCCTACCATGGTGGTCTGGACCACTAATCTCTGAAAATCCCTTCCCGGGGCCCCCTCTATTTTGAATTCCTGGATCCGCTACTGTTTATCAATGAGTCTCATTCTTTCCTAAATTTATGCTTTAGTTTTTATCATTTTTTAAGCTTTGATATATTTTCTCACAAGTTTGTGCTTTGGCTGCTGCTTCTGTGCTCCCCATGTCACTGGTTATGTTGGTCCATTGCATGTCACTGGTTTTCTCTTAACTATGATTTCTTTCAAGATTTTTTGAATAGCTAATTTTTTATTCACGAATGTTTAAATTTAATTCCATGCATTATTTGTTTTTGTTTGCTTAAAAGTTTCAAACATTAAAAATACCATTGCTTGTTGCATTTTTGTTTGAATTGTCTTATCGACTTTCTTTGATTTATCTTAATGGTTGATTAAAGTTATATATAATGTAATAATGTAGTAATTCACTCTTAGATTTAAAAAAAAATAATCTTAGATTCCTTTTGAGTGTTTATTTAAAGTACAATTTACTCTCAAAATCATTAAAAAAATGTTTAGATAAAATCTGCATACAGTGGTGTCGCCAACTTTTGGAACTGGTATCCACTCTATGCACTCTCGTACAAAAACATGAAGGAATATAATAGGCCGAAACATTTCCAAACCATTGTTGGTATATCAAAAGACACTACACTTGTGTCATGTATGACATCGATCAAGTGTTGGTTCGCAAGACAAACCACAACATAAACAAAAAACTGCAGCAATCAATTACATGGGCCCAGAGATAACTCAGTCTCTGTAAGGTAATGCCAGGCCAGTGTATTTTCAATGTTTAATACTGTCGGGGCCCCATTGAATGACACTATGTATTATAGTTTTATTATATTTTTTTTAAACTACAATGTCGGGGCCCTGGCTGTCCGTCCCCCGTCAGCACCCGTGCGTGACGCTACTGTCTGCGTAAGGCAAAAACCTTCCTGTATTAGGTTTGAGTGAATATTAATATATTTGGTTTCTGTTATTGCACTAACAACTAACATTTACACCTCATTCATTAGCTTTTTTGCCATCTAATCTTTTGCAAATTAGTTTTATTAAAACTCTATCATATCACCACATGTACCATTCACTAGCTATGTGAATGAAATCTAAATTGGCTGATTCGAACATTGCTTTCTTTTGCTTTATTTGGTTGGTAAGTTTTACATATTGAAATATCAATAAGAAGTGTAAATGCTAATGTCAAAGGTTTTGAATTGCAAATTCACAGAGGAAGAAGAGCATACGTTCATCCGATTCATGAAAGCTCACAAATGCTATGAAATCATACCAACCAGCTCGAAGCTAGTTGTCTTCGACACTCAGCTCCTGGTAAGTCAAGTACTCATAATAGAGGCTGGGGGTGGAGGGGAGTGTGAAGGTGAAGTGAGGTCCTCGATTAAGTGAGGGGATGTCCGGTGGCGTGGGTTCAGAGCGTTGTGGTGTTTGTGAGCGTCTTGGTTTGCTTTGCACGACTTTTCAAACCAGTCTTGTAATCTTGCTTAGTTTGCAGTTTATTTTAAGTATTTAATTTGATTGATTTATTTATTTATTTAACTTTCGTTATATTGGATGGCACGCTCAATGTAAAGGCACTGGTTTTCGTTGTGGTCCAGTTACATAACATATAATACAAAAATTGAAAAGAAAAATTTAGGAAAATTAAACAAAGGACTTAATTACAAAAATAGTTGACTTAATTACAAAAGTAGATTACTTAATCACAAAAATAAAGGAGAGACCAATTAATTCAGAGCATTTTTAAATGTGTATTGGTTAAAATTCTGGAAATCCATAGTTATATTGCTAGGTACAGTAGTTGGTTCCACTTCATGGATGCACGGTAATGAAAAGTTTGTTTTCCTTGACATATGTTCCATTGTAGAACTACAAGATGATTATTTGTCTGGCTTCTAGTGTTTTTATCATTTTCAAGGAAAACAAACATATTAATTAGATTGGCTGGTGGGCAATAATGTAATTTGAGTAATGTGCAAATCCCTTTTATAGTTAAGAATTCAATTTTATATATTTGTTGCTTACATTTTGTTCTGTTTTGGATGCACCGTTAGGTTTTGTTTACCGTGTGCCACTGTTATGAAAGTGTAATCCAATAAATATTGTATTGTACTATTTTATTTGGCAACCCAATTTTGGCTCATGCCCATAGTTTGAGAACTGCTGCTACGAATTGTTATAGTGGTGGGACTGTCCAATATTTTTTTGCAGACTGTTTTAAATTTGTGGAAATTTGCTACATGCAAAATTGCTCTAAGTTCATGTTGGTTTTTGTTTTGTTTTTGATAGGTAAAGAAGGCTTTTTATGCATTAGTTTACAATGGTGTGCGTGCAGCTCCTTTATGGGACAGCACTAAGCAAGACTTTGTGGGTAAGTTCTGGTAATCTGTGTGTGGCCACATCTGAAGTGAAAATAATTATGTCAGTGATATAAATTGTAAATGATACAATCACATTTCAAGCTGATTTGATTGCAAAAAGTAAATCAGATTTATTAAATGATAACTTGGCTACAATAACCCTGTTGAAAAGTGATGATATATACATTATATCTGAAGAATTTCTTAATAACATTGAAACGTTAAATGACTTACTGTATAATAAGAATGAGCAAATCCAGTAACTTGTAAATCAAGAAAAGTGTTGACATTAATATTAATACCGACTTTGCTATTTTGAAGCAATGTAAAGTGGTATTACTGTATGTATCTGTTATTTGGCAGCGTTTAGCTGCAATAAAACAATTTCATTTTAATGGTCATTTCTAAATTAAGGATACCAAATAAAATGAGATACTTGCATAAATTATTAAATGCTTTACTTTTAATTTCATTTCTTCTTTACTTTTTTCCTGTAACTTTCTAGGGATGTTGACAATTACAGATTTTATCAGCATATTACAGTACTATTACACGTCACCATATGTAAGTTAATCATATTTCTTCTCGTTGTGAAATTTGCACCACTGAAGAAGTATTTAATTCTCACAAATCGCAAAGTTTATTTTTCTAATATTGGTTGATATCAGTGCAACTTTTGAAAGACTTTTGTAGTAATAGATATTTCTGGTTAAACTACATGACATAACAAAACAATAATAATAATAATAATTAATAATTATCAAAACAAAATTCTGTAATAAGCTGTGATGAAAAACTATCTAAAGGCAAAGTGTTAGCCAAATTTGAGCAGCTGTTAGCCAACATGAATCTGTAATTAATGCCTAGCCACACCTGTATTCTAAAGATTTTTGTGTATAGATGTGATATAATGTAGACCAAAAGCTAATTGAATCAGCTAAGTATAATTAATATTTAGCTATGTATTGATAACCTAATAATTGACTAAGTTGGGACTACATAAATTATATTTATTTGCTATTTATACTTTTTACAGGAAAAAATGGACAAGTTAGAAGAACATAAGATAGCAACATGGAGAGGTGAAGATCTAGAAACTAAAATTTGTTTGTCGAAAATTAATTAATTTCTGTATTTCACATACAGTACAACCTCGTTTTTACTTATCTCAGTTATATGAACCATCAGTTTTACGTACGCCTCATACGGACGATGACGTTATCAAATCCCCCAAAATACTCAAAACAAATGGCCTTTTTCAGGGCCACCATAATGTAAAAAGAGATTTATTAATTTCGTCAGTTTACTATTTCAATAATTTGACAATAAACAAATTATATGCAAAGTATTTGCATTCAACAGCAACGTTGATTGTGTCTAATTAACACGCTGTATAAACCATGTGGACTAAGCAAGATAAACAACTACCGTCATTGCCCAGAATAATTTCTTTCCTAGCTTTATGTAAAAAACTTGTATGATCGAATTTTTTACACAAAGTTTACTAAGCTGGGTAGGCATAATTTTGCATATGAACGGTAATTGTTTGGCTCAGTGCAGAGCACATGGTAGCAAGCATGCCCAAACACTGCAGCTCTTGTTTAGAATAGCCATGAAAGGAATTCCCAAGTTATAACCTTTGTCGTATAGGTAATCTTACAATATTTTCATGTTCTTAAGTTAAATAAAATATATAAAGTGATGAATTAATAAACTGACACATGGTTTTATTCGTAGGCCTACAGTTTTAGGCAAGGTAACATCATTCGTTCATAACATACGTTTATTGAGTTTTATGTACGTATTAGCTCAAAGGTCACCTCAAATTTAACCCAACCTCGATTTTACGAATTTTACGAAAATTGAGGTTCTATAGTAGGTACCAGTGAAGAAAGCAAATGTGATGGTGTCAATAATTATTTGTAATGGCATTCTTGTTGTGTGTTTACATCATAACTTTCTCATTACTGGCATTCATATTAATATTTAGTGAAAATATAAACATCCTCTACTGTATTGTCTATGATTGGCTGTGATGATGTATTAGTACTGTACACTTGACTGGTAGATGAAACCTTCAAATCCCACATTAAGAGCATCATTTCATTATTCATTTCCTTTTCATTAGATGTGTTGAAAGGCAAACAGCGCCCTCTTGTGTTCACACACCCAGATGCAAGGTCAGTTGTTTTTTAATCCCCTTTTATTATATGAAATTTAACACATTTTATTCTGTTTTTTTTTTTTGTAGATGTTTTGAATAATACATACAGACCTTTAGTTCACATAGGTCCAGATGCGAGGTAAGGTGTATGAATGTAATTACACACATGCTTAAATCACACGTGTGTAGAAATCACGTACAGTATCTGCCAGTGCTGTTGCCATGGTCATCACCTGATATTCATCCGTTTAAATTGTTTATGTTTTGTCTTACTGTATATTACATAAGGCCACTCTCCCATACAATGAGTCATATTGCACCATGTGTTGATTAACTTTCAGATTCTGGTGCAACAAGACACATTTTGTGGTGATATTTGATCATGTATTTAGTGCCTTTAAATTAATGCACATCACTTATTTATTGTGTCACACAACATAAACTATTTGTTTCATCCCTATGTACAATCATTTTATTTTTTTGTGTCATAAAAGATACAATATTTGTGTCGTATCCAATTATACAATCAAATACACTATGACATATTCTGTGTGCCCTCTAATGGGAATGTTTGATCAAGACGTCATTAGGCAAGATGTCGGACTGTATGGCTTTCTCGTGAAGGTTTCACCATTGGCATGCATGCACTGTTTTCATCCTTGATGTCTTGAAATATTAAAATTAGCTGGAAATTTTCATTTTGATCTAGAAAACAGCTTTTAGGTATAGCATATTTATCTTTGTATTCATACACTAGTTCTTGCTTTTTATTATTCACTCATTTTCACCAAATGTTCTCTTCCTTGAGAACTGTAATCATTAAATGGGCATTGCCATGTCAAAACCAGTATCAGTGACCTGAAACAGTGACTTTTTAATATTCATATTCTCAATATAAGTTTAAACTGATAGGTCATCATTCACTTGAATCGATATAATAATGAGTGGAATTATTACTGCTTCTCTGTACTAAAGTATACAATACATCCACATTCTTATACTTATTAGTCAGTTTAACATTTAGCGACAGTAATGCTGGTTTTGGGATGGCCAGCCTCGTATGTTAAAATTTTAGCTTGCCTCTAAAACCTAGAAAATATTGAATTGAATTTGAAAACATATATTAGGACCATGGAATAAACTTAAATGTATCGTTATGCCTGGCACTCTCTGCCCAAATATAAAGGTTAAAGGTTATTCATTTATATTCCTCTCCCTGTGAGCGCTAGACAATGCGACACCGTCTGCTCATTGTCAGTGGCATTCTGAATAGATTGTCATTAAAACATGCGCGCATCGTGGTGTTGTGGTCTCCGTAGAATTGCGTTGGGTGACAACCGTAGAGCGGAGTGAGTGTCCGACTTTAGCACTAAAATGTGTAACCTAATTTATGCTGTCCTCTTGAGAGCAGCTTAGCTCAGTCGGCTAATCTGGTGGTAGCCACTGTGTGTGCGCTGAACCGTGGAGATCTCTAGGTCCCCAGTTCAATTCCCATCGCTGACTCTCCTTGGGTTTCAGCTAGAGGGCTGAAATACAAGTTACATAGCGCACCTTCTTTCGGATGAGACGTTTAAGCCGTTGGTCCTGTGTGCATTTATGGCCCATGTGCACGTTAAAGAACACAGTACACTTTTTGGAAAAGAGTAGGGGATTGTCTCCCGGTGTACTGTCCAATCACTACCAGAAGGACCCCACTGGAAATAAGTCTTCTTCTAGACTTTCGTGGGCTATCCTTGGTGTTTACACCGAATAAATCCATTCCAATCCAATCCTTTAAGTTCTGTTAATATGGATAGTATTTTACAATAGGTTCTTTAACAGAGAAGCTGATGATTCAGTACAATAAAAAACTTCAATTGTAGGCACTTCAAAAGGATCAAATGTTGAATCGTCGTGAAATTCAACTGTTTACTATATAACCACAATGAAAAATTTCACAAGCTTTGCTCATGTGATATAGTAAGTCTGGTGCTAAGTATCAACAATTTGCACATATCACACAGAAATGAACTATTCCTACAAACATTAAGAATTTTTCACTACGTTGTCAGATATTTACAATTTTATTAGTAAATCCTTTTTGTACATTTTTCTGTCAGTTTGTTTGAGGCTGTGCGGATGTTGATACAGGAGAAGATTCATCGGTTGCCTGTACTCGATAAAACAACTGGTAACGTCATCTACATTCTTACTCACAAACGGATCCTTAAGTTCCTATCACTTCTGGTAAGATCAGTACTTCTATTTTTAGTTTATAAAAATATCCTTTAATGCATTTTACTTCTTCAGTATAGCCTCATAGAGGGCAGCATGCTCATAGAGGGCACTATAGTTCTTATAGAGCAGCAAAGCTCATTGAGAGTGGCGTAGCTCATATCATAGAGATATTTTCTCTATGCTCATATAAAGCTGCATAGCTCTTGCCAATTTGTAGTTGGCCCTTAATATGCTGCCAGCTCTTTTCTTATTCAGTCAACCAGAGCACCAGCTGATAACATTACCTCTAATCCCATGCCAGCTAATTATTTAACAAGGTCACTGTAATGCTTATTTTTGATAGTGTATATTATTTGCTCAATAATTCATAAACTATTGAGAATTATGAAAAATATAAATCTAAAAACAATTGCTCAGCATTGGTTGTTTTGTATATATATGCTTTTATTATTGCATTTTATTTATCATTTAGTGAATAAATGATAGGAATTTTTTGTCATTAATGACAATTAGTATATTTGGCCTAGGCCTATTAGCAGAGTATGCGTTTTCACAGTCAAATTACTTGCTGATAAAAATCAAAATAACGAATCCTAGTCCTACCTACATTTACTAACATTACCATCACAGTTCAGGCCTAGCTAGGCCTAGGCTCTGAACATTGTTTTCTATGTCAGTTTTTAAGCCTTATCCAGCACAGCTGTAACAACTACAGAAAAATATAGTTTCTCAGCATTTCAAAACATCATATTTTCAACTTCAAACTCAAACTTCTAACAAAACAACCTCCGGCAAGTTTCACATCAAATGTGCAGAAATTCATTGGCTTTCCTATCCAGTAAACACTATTTGTGTGTAGTGTTAAAACAGCTGCTCTATGGTCATTTTTTGGAAGATCTTCACCAATTCGCATTTATGGTAGCATTTATGTGAAACTGGCATGCACACCAACTGTGCGGTGTTCGCATTTATGCGAAGATGGCAGCGTAAGGGTTAACTCAACAGCAACTCATAGAGAGCAGCAAAGCTCATAGAGATAGCTCGTAAATAATTAGCACAGCAGCATCACTCAGAGATCAGCATGGCCTCATTAAGGGACGAATAATGGCAATCGTGTAAATGTTTCTATTTTATATACTGGGTATATAAGATTTTCATATTAATTTTATGTACTATTTGTAATTAAGTTTTTGTATTTGCTATAAACGTTACAATCATAAGATATGTTTTCTTTTATAGTAGGCATTTATTATTCATTAAATATATTGTTACGATTTTGTTTTTTGTTTTTTTTTTAATATAGAAAAACGAAATCAAACGTCCAGCTTTGTTGAAAAAGAGCATTAAAGATTTGGGAATAGGAACCTATTCAAATATAGCAACTGTAAGTAAATCCCGGTATCATTGAAAGTGCGTAGCTTAAAAAAAATATGCGTTCACAGTACTATTACATATGGCAGTGAAACTTGGCCTATCAAAGTTGAGGATGCCCAACGATTATACGGAAATGAAATGTCAATGATCTATTGGATATGTGGTATGGCCTTGATGAGGAAAGAAAGTCTACTTAGGAGCTAAGAAGAATTAGTGGTATAACCTCAATTCTGGATGTAATACGGCAAAGACGCTTACATTGGTTTGGTCATGCAGAAAGGAGAGGTGAAGACAACTGGCTAAGGAGGGTCCAACATCTTGTGGTTAATGGTAACAGTGGACGTGGTAGACCCTGCAAGACCTGGGCTCGCGTGATCAGAGATGACCTCCATGCAAAAGGATCGAAAAAAAGCTTCCACAGAATCGTGCAGAATGGAAAGCTGCTATTACAAGTACAGTCTAACCCATGATTGCATGGAATAATATTAGACTATAAACTGGTAGTGATGATGCCGTACCTCATACATAGATTCTGCAAGGCCTAAAAAAGGAATTAAAAGAGTACCCACCAAGTAGGCCTATGGCCTAGGCCTACCTCTGTTCGTAGAGGTCGCAGTCCCCCTGTACGCCTGTGCGTGTCATACTTTTACACAACGATGTTAAGTGGGACCTAGAGATTACAACACGTCAGGGCAAAAAAGTCACATAAGGTGACTGGTTTCCCCGGGAATTTATGAACTATCATTCAAACTATGTCATAGGAGTGATAGTTGAAGTTATTACCCACTTTTTAACCAATCAGATGCCTGGAATCTATGTATGCAGTATATACAGTAATAATTATTATCAACAATAAGCACTTAGAAGATATGAAAACCATTACCATTGTTGCATCATTGTTAACATTGAATTTTTTATTATGTATTGTAATGCGTCTATGATCAATTTCATTGGACAAACTGCAATTATGACTGCTTTTATTATTATTATTATAAATATTATTTAAAGGCCTATCATTATTATATTATTGTTATAATAATAATAATAATAATAACAATAATAATATTATATTATTATTGTTATTATGACCATCAACGTTCATATGTTTCTTTTTTAACATACAGGCTAGGAAAGACACTCCACTCATCACTGCCCTTAATACTTTTGTTGAACGAAGGGTATCAGCTCTGCCAGTGGTTGATGAGAATAACAGAATTGTAGACATTTATGCCAAGTTTGATGTTATTGTAAGTTCACGACTGCAACAGTTTTATGTACATTTTGCTATTTATGGCCCTGTCAAACCTTGACGATTTAGCCAGCGTAAGCCGACGTATGAAAAAATTGGCGAATACGCTGGCGTACGTCGAATAGGTTATTGGTAAGTTTTGTATAAGTTAAGAGCACACTGAAGTTTTGTGCATGCACAAAACTTTTCAACGTATGCCAGCATATGGCTCATACATTCCGCATACGCAGGCCATAAGTTGTAGGTAAGTTAAGCGATTGTTGACACACATTACTTATAAGTTACTCAAAAATTTGAAATATTTCGAGATAATTTCTAGTGTACCCAAAACGTATTTCTAGCCTACCAGTGATGTGCTTTGAACTTATATATAACTTATAACAAACTTATCTCCAACGTATATTGTGTTCCAGACGACCACGAATTTACTGAACGTGTTTCTATTTTTGTATAATGGCGTATTGGCAATGTTTAGGGGAATATGTATATTAAAATGGGATGATGTCGATACGGTGATTTTGATACTGCGATGTCTAGTGCGGTTATGATTTGAATCGACGAGTTGCATCCTTTTTTATGCTACGTCAGGTGAACGTCAGCGATACGCTGCCGCGCGCTGTGCATAAGGTAGACTATCGTTGGGCATAAGTTGTGAACGCTGGCAACACGCTAAGCATACGTGGTATACGTTTTCTATAAGTTACCAAAACGTTCTATTTAAGTTACTATTATACATTATGTATACGTCTATATACGTTATGAATATGCTATGTATGCGCCAAAAATTGGAAAAAAGTATTGATATTTCAGCGTATGCCAGCGTTTTAGAGAAATTTGGATACGTCGGCATACGCTGACTAAATCGTCAAGGTGTGACAGGGCCATTACATACAATATATAGAGTGTGATACACATTCTTCATTCGGATTATGGTCGTAGCGAGCCAAATCAGTAATCAGTGGATAAACAGTAATTTGTATGGAGCACCAAGCGGGCAGTGTCCAGTGTGTATGTTGGACAAGGTACCAGAGTGCAATATGAACACAGTTTTAATCAATTATCAAATTACTGTCTATTTCACGTACTTTATATTTATGTAAATAGAGAATTATTTGGTTCTTCAATCAATATACAGTATGTCTATTTTCTTACAGAATTGGATGGTACTTTTTAACTCGCCCCACCCTAATTCTTTTGTGAACAAACATGTGTTTGTAATTTGTAATTTGTATTACAACTTTGACTTTTAATATGATTGATACTTGTGTTGTGTTTGTTCTTTAGTGAATGAACATTTGTTATTCTTGAATTATTTGATGTGTTATACTAGCTTGTGTTTTTTTTCTGATTACTAATGTATAACCCATTATCAGTTGCCTTTGCCATTTAAGTTTTATTTCTTTGGTTTATTACAATTAATTAAACTAGAATGTGCGCTTGCTTACCCTCTAGCGTGTGAATTCCGCGATTAGTTTTGATAACAAGAACAGAAAATGAACACTGAATGAAGATAGTATGAACAGAAAATGAACACTGACAGAAGATAGTTTTCATTCTAGTAGTAAGCCCTATGTGAACGTTGTGATTAGTTTCGATAAACAGAACGAAAAATGGCCACTAAAAGAAGATAGGTTGCATGTGTCATGTTATCTCGCTCAGTTATTTTCTTTACGTAATATAAGAAATGCAGTGGTCAGATCATGTTTTATGATTTACAAAGCATGCTTCATGGATGTAGACAATTGGTGTTGAGTTCAGGTGCAGGTGGTTTTAATAGCAATTTCATGTCGTTTTTTATAACAAAATATTTGCCCCTTTATGTTTAATGTTTAGGCAGTGGCCCCTTTTTTAAATGATGCAGTGCCTATCTATACCAACAGCATTAATGCTGTAATAATAATGACAATGATACATTATATATATATATATATATATATATATATATATATATATATAGGGCTGTTTTTTATGTCCATTCACATTTATTATATAGTAAATTTAGTATTGACAGATCCAATGTTTAAATCTGCTTGTGCTCAGAAGAAATATAAAATAAAAATTACACATACATAAATTAATGTTATATGTAATGTCCGTAGAAATATGTTTGTCAGCTTAAAATTTGATCTGAAAATACAAGTACGATGTGAACCACATTGGATTTTAGTGATTTCTCTTTATTTCGAAACATTCAATCAAACAAAACAGGATAAAAAATATATAATTTTCAATAAATTTGTCATAACCTTTCTACAACGGTATAAAAAAGGAAAATATATTGATGAATACGATATGAACGGATATGAATGTTAAGCCTACAGTATACGTATCCCAATCAATCAGTATAGTGCTACTGGCTTTCCGTACATTTTGAGTGCGGCCGCTTTGACTATACTCCCTTGAATCATGGTTAGGTTTGCATTGTTAGAATTTTTTTAGTTAAATAAAAGCATTATGATATGATTGATATTAAAATTTAATAGTGAGTTTTATTTATTTATTTTTAATGTATCAGAACCTTGCTGCTGAGAAGACATACAACAATCTGGACGTAACAATTGAACAAGCACTAAAACATCGGGAAACTTACTTTGAAGGTGTTGCTAAGTGTAAAGCAACTGAATCTTTGGAGACGATCATTGAAAAGATTATTAAAGCAGAGGTTTGTCTATAGTTATGCAGTTACAGGGCATATTTTTTATAATTCCTGAGTATATAAGTACACTTTGCTAGACCAACGTTCCACAAGTTTTTAGGACTACTGTATTTCTCCTAAACATTTCAGGTATCTAACTGCATTACACCCACCTACTGCTGACTTATTGGATGTTGGGATGTATAGAGAATGTTGTGTTAGACCAGGGATGGGCATAAAAATCGGCCAAAGTGAATTTTTGCTTTAACACCGAGGGCCGCACCCAAACTTTGATATTTCCAGTGAGCTTCCAAGAACCCCTCAGATTTAATGTTACATTTTACATATGATCGGTGTCGGGCCGTAAAAAAACAAGGTGTTTTCTAGCCAATGTTGCTTGGCAAATCACTGTTATGCCACACTTTGCCCCACCTGTGTGTTAGACCATCTCATTGAAATTTCTGCTTCTATTTTAAATCATTCTGTAATAATTGAACCAAATTTACATAAACACTTTCTATAGTTTCCTTTTATTAATAAATGCAAATAATTATTTTATACTCAAGGAAAGCTGTGTGGCCCCTTTGATCATATCTATTTTATTTTATGTACATTTTTATGTACACAGTGCATCCTATTAAACAGGGTTGGTGGTACTGTACTGCTTTTTTCAGCTCTTTTTTGCCTCTGTATGTGTCTAAATTGTACTGATAGTAGGCTGTGAAGAAACCTATTGAAGCATCTACAATTATGAAATAGATTTATAGAGAAGTTGCAATTTTTATAGCTACTACATTGTTTTTACTATATAACTATATGTTTCTCTCGTAAAGGTTCATCGTTTAGTTGTTGTCGATGATGAAGATCATTTAGTAGGAGTCATATCTTTGTCTGATCTACTCAATCATTTGGTGCTAAAACCTGCTGGTAAGAAATTCACAATAAAATGTTTTATTTCATATATCCAATGAATAATGTAATTAATCACAACCCTTTGATTATTAGCTCAAATAATTACATCAGTTTCCTGTTATCAACGTAAATATTATTACTACTTTTTGTAGTAAATATTGATTGGTAGCCTGTTTTTTAAACTTAAGTTTTTTTCAGATATACAGTAGTATATAAGCAAGGCAATTCAACGACAGGACACACATCTCCGCTCGCGAACATGGCCCGTACATACAGTTCTTTGATCTTTACTGTGACATTAACAATCTGATACTATTTGCGAGAACAGCCGTCAATTATTAGTCTATGCGTGCCATATTTTATTAACTTTGGGTACTTCGGAATGTCTGTTGCATCTAATTTTATTTGACCACGAGCCTGTTAAGTGTTTCTATAAATTACAATTTGATTCGTGAAAATTTACCAACAAAATGAAAAGTCAAAACAATTAAAAACGATTTTTATAAAAATTCATGTTCTTATATAACATTGAACTGTCATTTTGACAATGTTGGACCAACAAAACAAACATTTAAGTAGATACAGAAAATTTATTTATTTTTTCTGCGAAGTGAGTTTCTTGAACCACAGTACATCACAACATTGATAAAACTAATGTTGAAATTATGAATATAATTTCAGTCTAATGTTAGCGCAAAATATCATTAGGCCTTTGTCATTTCCGCACAATGCGCGATTCCCATGGAAAATAACACAAACATGGGTAATTCGCCACACACTGACATTTAATTGTTTGGTTGCTATGGTTTGACTTTTAATTGTTTGGTTGCTATGGTTTTTGTGATGTTAAACTGATGTTAAGGGCACATCAGTTTTCAAATAAAAACGATTTTTATGAAAATTCATGTTCTTATATAACATTGAACTGTCATTTTGACAATGTTGGACCAGCAAAATGAACATTTAAGTAGATACAGAAAATTTATTTATTTTTTGGCCTTTGTAATTTCTGCACAACGCGCGATTCCCATGGAAAATAACACAAACATGGGTAATTTGCCACACACTGACATTTAATTGTTTGGTTGCTATGGTTTTTGTGATGTTAAACTGATGTTAAGGGCACGTTTAACTAAGTCAAGCGTGTAAAGGCGTGTAGAATGCTAATGCCGAGTTATATTATACTTTGATGTCCCGAGATGTGTGTCCTGTTGTTGAAAAATGCCTTGATATAAGATAGATATTTTATTTTGAAATCAAACCAAAGTGAAATGAAATGTATCATTGTGAATCTGTTACTATTTAAAAAATGCAGCATGCCTTGTAGTTCATAATAGTCTTTTATAAAAACACAAAAAATGTACAATACATCTCAGTCATCCTGTCTATTGTCTTGTATCTTTTGTAGTTTCCTGTATTAGTGGCCAGCCCACCTTTTGCCTTTCTTAGTGTTACCATGCTCATTAAATGTACAGTATAAAAGAAAAGATTTTTAAAAAAAATAAATAAATAAAGGTTTAGTATATGTGGCAAAGACTAGGCAAACCAGTCACTCGTCACAAATCATGTTTCAGAGATAATGTCCAAGACATGCTTAAAGGTCAACACTTCAAAATCTATTTTATTGCACTAAACTAACTTTTATATATCTATACATCATTCTATGTTGTTATTTTCCCAATTTTCAATGTTAAAACAACAATTTTTAACAATTTGTTGATGGTTTCTGCCTGGGAAATTGTCAGAAATCATAAACTTTGAAGGCTGATTTCTAAAATATTGTTTTTTTTTTGTTTTTTTTTTTAACTCCTGTAGCTTCATAACGGAATGTCGGATTTAAATGATTCTTTTAGAATTTTGAAAGCTCTTATTTTACTGTTTAACCCAAAAGTAACTCAAAATGGTTTGGCTTGTTTTTTGCCACATATTGTACAGGTATATTATTTGTTTTAGAAATTTTTAGTATAAAAACTTGATACTTGTTTGCGCTCATATTGTTTCAGGTGTACCGTCGAGGAACCCAAGTGGAAGTTCATCTGTCAGCTCTGTCAGCAGCCCCACCCTAGCCAACACCTCACCAACTGCAGTCCCATAATGCACTGTTCACCTTTACCCGATCACAGAATACACGGTAATGTTGATACAATAAGAAAAGGCTATGTGTAATGGAATACAGCAGCTCAAAGAAACTATCCTTATTTTAAGATGGTTATGTGCATTAGGCTCTATTCAGACTATCACATTTTATTTGAAAAATACATGCGACATGACTATATATGGTCATGATGACATCACATCATGAACTTATATAGGCACATCATGACTATATATGGGATTTTTGTCACTAGAAATTTGATAGTGTGGCCAGAGCAATATTGTATGCGATGCCATGCACATTAGGTAAATATGGCCAAATTATTATTGTTGTTATATTATTATATTGATTGAATAGGTGTTACAAATAATGATTATATTTATTAAAATGGGAAAAAAAATTGTTTTAAGAAATGTTTGACCAAAGAGATGGTTCTCTACTGTCAATACACTGCTAGTGATAAATCATTGTAGAATATAAAAGTTGGACCATTTGATGTTTTTGAGTATTTATTAAACTGAAGTTGTTTCTTGAAATAATTATAATAATAATAATAAAAATAGTGATAATTATAATTATTATTATTTTTATTGTTGTTATTATTCTTATTGTGTTCATTTTAGTTGGACAAGTAGTCGAATTAGTCTATTATGATAAAATTTGCTGAATGTAGGAAGGGCATGTTAAGACTGAATGATACTTATTCCATTATCTTTCATGATGGCTGTGTCTTTCTCAGGCGACATATCAGAAGTAGCCACAGTATCTAAAAGTTCATGGAATAAACATAAAAGTGGTTTGGCTCAGCAGAAACGGTTTATTTTCCCAATCTCAAGGCCGGGTTTCAATCTCCCGCTGTGCATTGCACTTGAGTCCTGTGAGCACTTCATCCACATTGCTCCCCCTTCCCCAGGAGTATTAATTGGTACCTGGTGGGGTTGCCTGTTCCTTCGCTGTTTACAGCAGCAACAATGGCCTGGGACAAAAGCGCTTCGCATCCGCAAAGAAATTGCTATATTGATAAACAATGAAATAATTAAAATAGATAATGTCAGTAAATTTAACATACAATTTCTGTGTTTATTAATTGTATTGTTAGTGAGATTATTTGTTTTAAATGTTATTATTGTTATTAATATTATTATTATTATTATTGTTACTATTATTATTGTTGTTGTTGTTTATTTATATTTCATTATGTCATACCAAATTATAAATTCTATAAAGAAATTTGAATTTAAAGATACACTATGTGTTGAGCTAGAGAAATGAAATTCATTATTTGACTTCCTTGTACTAATTTAAGTAAATTTAATATTTGTTTTTATTTAAAAAGAGAAACTGTTTTTGTGTTAATAATGTCATTCCTATATTTTTGCGAGGACTAAAATTCGCTGGTAACCGTTTAAGAATAATTGTAGTAAAATGTGTGTAGTTCAGCGAAAAAGTTGCTTTAATTGGTCACTCACTGAAAGTTTTTTAGTACACTGTACCATATTTGGTCGTTTTAAAATGAGTAATTCAAAATTTTAATTGATTTTTGATGTTTTTCTAGATTTTATCATAGATGATCATCTTTATGAAAATAATGGTATTATAGGTCAGGTGAATAAAGTCATAAATATTCAACTATTATCCGATAAGATAAAATAAAATAAAGGAAGGGGTCCCAAGACTTCCTGAAGTCGCGGTAGTATCTTGAAAAGCGGAACAGCCTCCCACATTCCCGCAAACAATCAAGAATCTCCAAAAAAATAACCCATTTCCCGCAAATTCATAATATTTGCATATTTAAACTACTTTAGTATTGATTGTCTCACGGAAGTCATTGCCGATGGGTATCACCATACGCAGCAAAATAAAATTAAATATGTTAAGAAAGCTTATTTAGCAATTCCCCCGGAATGCATTTCTTCCAACTTGGGACCCCTTTAAAGGGCAATTTCGTCTGTTGTAGTAAACTACTGAAATTTGCAAATCTAATTCGTATCTGCCTATTTTAATTTATATTTAGTTTTAGTTTACCATAAGAAAATACTTTTATAACGTATTAGGATGTGTAGTCAATTACTGATTTTATTTCTTCTTCAAACGTTAGGCTTTATTCATACTATCATGTCTAGAAAAAATAGTGTGTGATTTGCCCATGCCGTATAATGATAATGTCATGTGTTATCGGCAAATCACAGGTATTTGTGACGTAAACTGGTTAGTGTGAACAGAGCTTTAACTACGTCTGAATGGACCACTTACGCTGTGCCCTTTAGATTTATTTGCTATTGTCGCATAAAACATGCGTGTTTGTGGTATGTGTGTTTTGCGCATATTCCTGGGCCTGCTTTGATCGGTCGTTTAAGTTTGATTGACACCTGGAAAGATCCGTTTTTCAAATGGTAGAGTATAAGTTTCTTTGAATGTTTGTAATTCATCATCTTTTATACACTGCTGATATAAAATAGTATTGTATCATATTGTGATAACTTGTGATTGTGATATTTTTTTATGCAGCCTCCTTAAAATTTATAGTTTAGAACACAGTTCATATACAGGTACTGTATTTCATTCAGAATGATGTGCATCATAAATATACCATAAGAGCAGTATGTTTTGAACCAGGGTATATTGGTAAAAGATTTTAATAATTGTTATACATACAATTATTGACTTAATTTTATTTCAGTTTATAGAAGTTCATTTTAAGTAAATACTGTTGTCGATTTTATTGTGTTTCAGAAATAAAATCTGGTTTATTTTGGACTTTTTAGAAATCTGTTTGGATAAGTTGAAAATTAATTCTGAAATGAAGAAATGTGGGATACAATAATGTTAGATGGATTGATGTAAATTGTTCTGTACATTACAAAGTAGTTGGGTGTTTTATTTTTGGGGGTGGGGAGGTGGGTGGGAACTGTCTGTATGGATTATGTCCATTAAATTGTATTGTGATTTTGTTTTAGGTTTAAGCACCACCACCAGTTTGCACTGATCTAGTTCCAGAAAGCAGTTCACTCGAGTTTGAATGCTTTGCTTAATTATTGTATAAGAAAAAATCGGTTTGTGATGAATAGCAAGTGTGTATAAATATATTGTATGATTCAGAAAAACTTGCATGTGACATGATAACTTGTAAATTCATAAATTGGGGTCTTCTGTTATTCATATAAATATGGTTCATTTAATTATAAACATAAATTTATTTCAAATAGTGTCAATATTGTAATTATAATTATGGGGTTAAATCATGTTGAAAGATGATATAGCTATGATTATGATGATGCTGATAACAGAACTGTTGATTGCACTTTAAATGTCTATTCTGACTTTTCAGATTTGTTGCTACAATATAATAATGTTTGACCTCTAGTAGCTCAATTATGATTAGCTGAATGATGTAATGTCCTGAGTGGAGAATGTGATTAGCCCCAATCAGAAATGTGCATTGCATTGTACATTTTTTTACATAATGATTGAATATATTTTTTTCCAAGATAAAATCTGATGAAGATGATGTATCTGTTTTATATAGGCTGTTTAAGAACGATATACCAAAATAGAAAATGCTTTTGTTTTTTGCACGAATATAGGTATGTCCACTGTTTCTTCCAAATTGTCAGTATTTTGACATTAATTTTCATGGATTTTATGAAGACACGCGCACATGCTTACACCAATCAGGTTGTTATTTTCATAGTGCATGAAGAAGTGAGACTCTTATGTATGTATATTGTTAAACAGCATTTGTAATTCAGTTACATTACTTTTAATAAATGTGTGATCATATCCACTTGGTTTCCTTTGCATTTATTGTCAATTTATTATTACACTTCATTAATATTTCCAATTTTTATCATTTTATTTAACAGAAATGGCTCTTGCATATATATGTATATATGTATATATATGTAAATATATATATATATATATATATAAACAGTATGACAATGTGAAGGGTTCCCCCACCTGTCACTACTTAGTGCGCCTTATTCTTGACCAGTGCTCTGCGGCAGAGAGAAGTCGCAACATTGGGATGGTCGTACTAACGGATTTCACTAAGGCTTTTGACCTTATCAATCACAATGTACTAATGTCTAAAATGATTGATATTGGAATCTGTAGGTCGATTGTCCCATGGATTTGCGACTTCCTCAGTCGTAGAGAGCAGTGTGTAAAGCACAATAATTCAATGTTGTCTTACAGTATGTTTGTTTCAAGGGTGGGTTAAACATGTTGAACTTTGTGCTATCTATACCGGATACATTAGATCTGTCTTTCAATATGATGATGTGATATTGCACCCTGGAATTACTAAAACACTTAGTGAAAAACTTGAGGCTGCTTAGAAATGTGCTTGCTGTATTATCTTAGGAAGGAATTATCAGAATTATGAACATGCTAGAACTCTTTGTAATCTAGATACCCTCTTTAAGAGGAGAGCAGCCCACTGCCTCAAATTTGCTAAAGGCCTTTCCCTTTCTAACCATTTTGCTGATTTGATACGCCCCCCCACCCGAAACAATCTCTTGGTAGAAGTTTACACAATGGTAGTAATTATTCACAGCTTAAATGCAAAAACCAGAAGATGATCAAATAGTCCCATACCATATTACATTCGTTTACTCAATAACTCGTTCCACTTGCACCTTTTTTTTTTCTTTTGAACTTTTTGCATTTGTTTCCGAAAATTTAGGTTTGTGTTGGAATTTTAACTTCATATCTGTTGTCATTTCTGGTACATTTTTTTTCGATATTGCCGTTTTAACTCTTGTTTTAATGATTTTCTTTTGCCTTTTACATGTGTATTGATAACTTTGTCTTAATGTGTACGGCGCTCTGGTCTCTTTTGGAAGGGCGCCTAATAAATTATTATTATTATTACTGTATAATATATATAAATATATATATATTTATTTATTTAAAAAAACCTTTTGGCAGGATAACATATACTGGTGAGATCTTAACCGCTATTTTACAATATGGTCCTGCAAAAACACAGTACAATAACAACAAATTATATATATATATATATATATATATATATATATAGTAGTGTGTATTTTTTGTATTTTTTTTTTTAGTTAATCCTAAGTACTGTACCTTTATTGTATATTTTTAATTATATTAATCCACTATCCCGTATCCAAAGATACTATACAATGCTAAAATACTGTCTAGCCTGTAGGTGAATGACCCATTGAAAACTCCATTTCTTATACAGTAGTTAATATATACCACCAGCTAACCCTCTCCCGAGAGTTAGGTGGTGCTATGCTTTGTACATACCTGTGGTCCGGTGTAGGAAACACCTTGTCAACATCAAATGATGTATTACCGGACACAGGATATAGGGAATGGACAGTGACTTTGGGTAATGTTTGAGGGTAAATGACCAATGATAATTGAATATTTGAATGAGTAGGGTGGAGCCAGATCCCCCTACATATACCCAACATATCCAAGAAAAAAAGAGACACAGCAGAGAAGAAGAAGAAAACACTGCGAGATGCTGCTCAGAACTCCAGGACAAAGAAGTATAATCCTAAATTTGGACAGACTTAGGATTAATGTGCATTTCTTCCGAAGGCTGTACTTTACAATTTTTGTTGACCTTGTTCCTGAACTTTTCTTCAAACTTTTGCTACTTCATTGGATTTCGCTTTATATCATGAACTCTATTTTTTATTGGACTTTTCACAGTAATCGTTGTTCTACCAATACAAGCGTATGCTCCAGACGGTCTCACGTGAGTTCCCTTTATTACAAGTCCCTAACCTGTAATCCCCCATTGGATAATAATAAATAACTCCCTAATAAGTGAATACTGTATATATA
>NW_022686322.1:4664608-4678473 GCF_011630105.1 Anneissia japonica
TTATACATGTATCAGGCATTGCCCATCAACTAAAAAGTTCCTTAAATGGTGTGTGAATAAACACGCCTTAGCATTTTATTGCAGACACGCAGAATGGCTTTGGACTCCTCAGTACACCGACGATAACGTCATTGAGAGGGAGTGGAGACTGATCGTCTGGTACTTTAAAGGTGAAGTGCTGTAGTAGATTAACGGTAAAAAGAAATAATTCCATCTTCGCCAGATTTTGACCAATGCAAACTCGGTCACCTATAATTGTAAAAAAAAAACGTAGAACATAGTCATGTCTATGCATATCAATGAACTGCTGAATGTATGGGGAGGGGCTACACAAAGACGTTTTGAAACAGATGAAAACACAAAGACATTAAAGCAAGTAGGCCTATCATAATGCACAGTTATAAATTGAGAATTATATTACTACTCAAATAATTCTTCCAACCACCTCACCCCCTCCTCCTTCTCGTTTACTTAGAAAGTTAAGCAACGCAACATCAATGAGTTGTAGTAGGGCTATGCCCAATGTAATTTTGAAAGCCAGACGCCGGAGAAAACAAATGTTGTAAAAATGAAAATCTTTTAAGACATTGAAGGAAAAAATTCTATCTTTTTAAGCATTGCCGAGCATTTCTTTAAGCACCCCTTCACATCACTTTTCCACCAGCACCTATATTTTAAGATGTTGGCCTATGTGATGAAATCATAAAACCTTTGTTTATAACATTGAATTGCTCTTTGAATTATTCTTCCCATCAGGCACGTTGTTGCAGGTTCATACTACGAAACCCCTCAAATTACTAGCAGCGAATTGAAGGATTTTTTTTTATTTTGTGAGATTTGTTTGTTTTCTGATTTTTATTCGTTACCGGTATTAATTGTGGTTGTTAATGTAATGCTAAATAAGTAAATAGCAAACAGGAATAATATTGATTATTGTTCTGGTAATTGACGACAAAATATCTATAAATGTTCTGACAATAAGGCCTATCCAAAAGTAAGCAATATAAATGCAAAATTTTATTTTTCAAGTATGTGGTTGATGTTTGATTACGAACCTATTCCAAACGGTAAAAATGCATCATTTTTCTTAATGGTCTTCCCATCATCCTCAATATGTCTCATGGGATTGAACTTATAAGGATCATCCCACATATTTGGATCATGGTGCAAACCCCAAACATTTAGAAGCAGCTGGGTATTGGCAGGTATCGTATAGCCTTTAAGCATAATTTCAGCATTTGTACATCTTGGGACGTTGCTGTGAGTTGGTGTCGAACATCGTTGGATTTCCATGATCATAGCTCTAACATAAGGTAATTCACTTCGATCCTCCCAACTCGGTGTACGCTCTCTACCAAAAACCCGTTCGATTTCCTTCTGTGCCTAGAAAATAATATACAATTGATTAAAGTGAGATAAAAATCATATAATTAGATGGTGTAGCAGTAAGATAAAATGGTAATATTACGTTCTGTATTAATTGTTACATGCTTAACTGAATAGGTATATTTATAGTTTATTTTTTTTTTATATTCTTTATAATGGCATACCTTTCGTTGGACCTCTGGGTAATGTAACATATAAAGTATAATCCACCTCATAGTAGTTGTAGTGGTCTCTGTTCCAGCCTGAAACAGATCCTGAATCCCTCTCCAAATAAGGTCTGGGTTGAAAACTATCTCATTTCGTTTTTCTTTCTGTTGATTTATCTCATTGATATAGTGGTCGATCATGTCTCGGATGTCCTTGGCATCAAAGGTCTTCTTATGACGGTTGACAATATCAACAACGAACGTTTTGATAGTTTTGTAGAGTTGCCTTTCTTTAGCCTTGTACGGTGTATGCCATAAGAACGGAAAGAAGTTTGCCGCAGAAACAAGACCAAGTGACGCAAACAATTCTTTTAACTGTAAAAGCAAGAACTCGAATGTTGAATCTGCATAATCAAACCTTTCTCCAAAACTGATGGAGCAGACGATGTTAGAAACAGCATTGTTGACAACATGAAATGGGTCGAATGCGACTTCGGCTTTTGTCTCGATTTCTTGGCATAAATATCTTGCTTCTTCGTTGATCTTATTTTCTAGACTACGATTGCCGACACCAAAATTCCGCAATGCTCCGAGCGCCCATCGTCGACGTTCTTTCCAAACTGGTCCATTCTCAAAGACCAAGCTACCTGGTAATGTAGAATGAATTGAATTGAATAAGGATAATGTAGTCATAAATTGATTTATTTAAATGACGTGTAAATATCTTTGGAATAAAAACTAGCCAGTTGTGTTTAGATGATAGTCCTATATACTAGGGGGGGAAAAACTGTCTAACAGGAGTAGGCCTTTAACAATTTTCCTGTCCAGAAGGTGTAGAATTGATGTGTTCATTTAAATTGTTTTGGTCCGAACAGTTGCAACAGAAGGGGCGGCCGCAAGGGCGGGGGAACGTTTTTGAAAGTGGAGCCGGTGGGGGTCCAGTAGAAAAAGTGTGGGGGGCAATGTCCGCCTGCTTCTTCCCCCCCCCCCCACCCTCCGCCCTCCGCGCTTCCACCGCCGTTGAGCGGCCTGCTTGAGGAGTGGTGAGGGATCGGACTTGTGTTGCCTTAAGCCCGCCTATTTCCCCTGTTTAGATAACCGCAATCCCCTCCCTTTTTGATAACTGCAAACGGGACTTTGAATTTGATTGGTATACCGAGTTTTTCAACATCACAACTGGGGTGCTAATTCACAGAGACGTTTTTGACGCTATTCCTATTTACAGAGACTACGTTCTCGTAATCAGGGATTCACTTTGACAGAAGCACCTAACCTAAGAACATCCATCTGTAACACTGACACCCTGACTTTGCAGACGACATAGCTCTGTTGTGAAATACAAAATCTGATGCTATGGAACTGTACCATAGAAATAAAATATATCTTCAAAAGAAATCGTTCTGTGTATAAATTCAACCAAAATATCATCTTTATTATAGACTATGACGATGAAATCAACAATATGTGTAATATTTGCTTGTTTTAAGTCATCAACACGAAAAATACGAAGTATTGGAAAGGTATGGGCAGCCCTGTCGGGTTTAACATCATTTGGAAATTTACAGTGCACCGTAACTGGAGATGTTCTTCATATCAGAGCAACTCCTGCGCTCAATGCCCTGAAATCCCTTCCAAGTTTGTCGGTTCATCAAGCGAACCGTTCACAGGCGCAGACGTCGCTGAAGCGAATAATTATGTTGGAACGGTTCATTATAAAATGGGAGTGAAACAAATTAAATATATATATTATAATTATCGAAAATGTAAAATAAATTTAATTGTATAATAAATGTATAAAAGTAAAGGTGTAATGGTCAACACAACCTACGTATCTGCACCTGCATAGGTTCATGAATAAAGCAATGAGACTCGCAGAAAATGGTACGTTCCAACCAAATTCATCTTTGGATATAAGGAAAGCTTTGGAATGGAGTTTTCCCGGTAGAAATCGACCCAGTGGTTTCGCCTGTAGAGAGATTTGTATTCAAGAGAGCAGGGTAATTTCAGCCGATTTTACTGTTTTCACGCTGAAAAAAATCACGAGGTGGTAGCGTTCAAATAAAAAGTCCGAAAAAAATACGGCGTATTAGTTTTTAATTTTTGCATTGCTATAAAGATTATTAATTTTTAAACACATTTGATTTTTCCCAAGCAAAATCAGATAAGTATTAGCGAAGTTATGGCCAATAACGTGTCAAAATTCTGTGTTTTATGGACTTTCGGCGACCTTCAGAACGTTTTGAGCACAAAATATGTGTGTAATGTGTCACTTACAAACAAGCTTAAGTTAGAGTATCAAGTAAAGTGGTACATACTTATTATTTTTCAATATATTTTCTTTCATAAACTCGCTCTACTTGCAAAGTTCAAACCAGGCTGACCCTATTCACAAACTGTGCCGTTGGCACGTTCATCTGCATTACAATGGGTGACAGTCTACTAAAGCAATATAATATTCACTCACACAAAACACACCCACCTCCCATTGTAAACCAAAAACAAGATTTAAAAGTCCTTGGCCTATGTTTCATATCGGTACATTATGATTTCACAGCATAAAAATTATTACATTTTAAACAATTACCTGATTTTTTTTATACCGTATAAAGATAAAAATTAATAAAAACTCTTCCAGTGACTGGAAGTGTTACGCGTTAAAGTTATGGTTAAACTTATACAAGTTGATACTTTTATTTTAATTGAAAATAAGAAAATTAGTTCCAAAATTGAGTTTTTGATTGATAGCTAATTTTCAAGGGACATATCATAATATGTCAAAATTCTTCAGAAATTAACCGGATTCCTATTTGCATTTTTCATAAAGCTAGATATGGTCATTGCCTATGTGGTTCGACAAAATTTTATTACCGAACGGCACAAATACCTGCCTGGTATGTTCCAAACTCTGCATTTTAAGATGTGAAATTTCCTACCTGGAACCGTCAGCCCAATTCTAACATTTGGTAAATGAGGACGATCGGAGCAATGATTAGCATGTTTCACAAAAGCTTCCTTGGCCACTTCTATGTCATTCAAAACCACTATAGTTCTTCCTATAAGTCTCACGCTATAAATATTACCGTATTCTCGAGACCACTCTGTAAATTTCAGATATAATTCTTTACCCAATCTTGGTATGGCGCCTACAATTGGAAAACCAAGTGGCCCTGGTGGCAGATTCCGTGGGGATCCAATAATGCGAATTAAAAGCAATAACAGGGAACCTACGAGGAGTATTTGTAGGCTCAGTTGTGCGAGCACTTCTACAATTGGTAGCGTCATTGTGTTTGTCTTGATGTAACAGTGCCCATGTATAAACCTTTGGCCTAGTTTGAACAATACGGTCGGGTAGCCAAATTGCCAATAATTGTATTTTCTTCCGGGGCAATATTACGCTTCATGCTATTATGATATTGTACATGGGCTGTCAAGTGGCTTAGCTCTGATATGTGAAACAAAATCTGTTCGACAAGGGGCGAAACGCCTTGTGGCAGAAGCCAGCAGGCATATTAGGTCATGGGTAGAAGTGGTTGGTTCATGGGCAAGCTATAGAAACTGGATAATTTTTAGCCATTAATTTAGGCTGTTCCGAGACGTTTTAGAACGGTATTATCATTGTAGAAAAAGATGAAAAGAAAAAAATGTGCCTCTGGTGGGTCTCCAAACTGCAACCTCAAGCCTCTTTTAAAAGGCATACAAGAGTGTTTGTATTAAAGAAAAAAATAAAACAAGCTATTTCTAGACAACGGATACCTATTAATGCCTGGTTTTGTAGAACATAAATACGTACTTGTAATACAATTGCTACAACTTTGTATAATTATGTCTTTTTCTAGTATAAGGCCCAACCTACCACCTTTCGCGAACGGTATGATTATGTTTTGTGTTTGCTGTGTGTATGTCTTATAACGGTTGACAAATTCAACAACGAAAGTTTTGATGGTTTTGTAGAGTTGCCATTCTTTAGCTTTGTACTGTGTATTCCATAGGAATGGAAAGAGGCTAGCAGCAGAAACAAGACCAGGTGAGGGAAACAATTCGTTTAACTGTAAAAACAAGAATTCGAATGTTCAACCTGCATAATCAAACCTTTCTCCAAAACTAATGAAGCAGATGATGTGAGAAACAACATGAATTAGGTTAAATGAGACTGCAGCTTTTGTTTTGATTTTGCTTCTTCGCTGATAACAAAATAATTAAACTTTCGGTAAACCATGTGTAAGAATATGGTTTTTAAAGTAAAGCACTGGTCTTCTCAAAAACCATATTCTTATACATGGTGTACCGAAAATTTAATGATTTCGATACTGATACTCGCCACGTAAACCTTCTAGACATTTTTTTTTTTCGTTGATCTTATCTTCTAAGTTTACCGACAACAAAATTCCGCAACGCATCGTCGACGTTCTTTCCAGACGGGTCCATTCTTATAAGACCAATCTACCTGGTAATGTAGAATGAATTAAAGTGATGATGATAATGTAGTCAAAATTTACTTTTTATAATGACGTTTATTTATTTTAGTAATATCTGGCCCGTTGTAAATAGATGATATACTAGTTTAAAAAAAACTGTCCGACATGAGAAGGCCTTTTACAATTTTCCAGTCCACATGATGTAGAACTGATGTGTTCATTTAATTTGTTTTGGTCCAAAGAGTCGCAAAGGACGGGGCTGGCATCCTCGACCGAGTGGTGAGGGATCGGGCTGTGGTTGCCCTAATAAGCAACCTTATTTTCCCCTGGCATTGCACAGAGGTTTTTTGATAATTAACTGCAAACGGTATTAGACTTTGAATTTGATGGGAGTACCGAGTTCTTCACTTCTTGGCTGAAACCCTCATTCAGCCAAGGTGGAGAGGCTTGCGTGCCTCAATGACCCAAAGAGCTATACTGAGTAGGGTCATCCAAGTCAGTCAGGTCCGAGGGTAGAGGCCAGACACATATCAGTCAACACCTTCCTGTGTGTTTTACAGGTTATTCGTGAGGCTAGCTCCTTCACAATGTAAAAATAAACCGTCTACAGAAACGTATACAAATAATTTGATAACTAAAATTCGGGACAGGCAGAACAGTATCAGTGCAACAACACTAAGGATGTCAGCTGCAAGTGAAAGCCCTCGGGAAGCTTCCAGCTCGATGAATACCCTTCTCTCTCTTCCATACATGGTCTTAAAGTTTTTCGGAATGTCAGAACACTTTATCAGACTGGAAAGACTGCACATGTTACAAAAGAAAGAGCAATGTATAATATTTCTATACTAGGATTAAGCGAATGCAGATGAAATGGTACAGGAAGCATCACTATTCTATCGGAGGAAACTATTTATTACTCTGGAAGGGCAGGTGACAACCACAGAGAAGGCGTCGCAATCATGATAGAAAAAACAGCACACTAATTGATTGGGATTGATCAACGAATCATCAGAGCCAGACTTAAGTCAAAGTACACAAACCTAACTATCATCCAGGTATACGCACCAACAAACGAGTATACAGATGAAGATAAGGACAACTTCTACAATCAGTTGCAGGGCATTTTAAACAAGGTTCCCAAACATGATGTAATCCTTCTGATGGGAGACTTGAATGCCAAAGTCCGTAAGCAGAGAGACTACCCAGGCTGCATGGGAAATGAAGGCATTGGGACCAGAAATGAGAATGGTCAGAGACTGATTTTGCTTTAGAAAACAGACTAATAATTGGAGGAACAATATTTCAACACAAAAACATCCACAAAACTAATTGGTGCTCTCTAAATGGAAGAATTAAAAATCAGATTGACCACGTTTTAATAAACAAGAAATGGAGGACAACCTTACAGGACACACGCTCATGCAGAGGAGCTAATGTTGGCAGCGATCTCACCCTTGTCATAGCAAAACTAAACTAAGAAACTAAGAAGAAACCAAAATAAAAAGAGAATCACCATTATTTGATTTAGCAGACTGAGGGATCCTGAAATGGCAAAAAGGTTTGTTGTCAGTGTAAGCAATAGGTTCGAAGCACTTCAAAACATATCTGATGAAGAGGAAAATTTAAATGAGATGGATAGAAAGAAAATCCAAGCTTTCATAGACACTAGTAAAGAACTGCTTGGACCTAAGAAAAGTGACAAAAAGGAATAGATCAGTACAAATACATGGCAACTTAAAAAACAACTATTACATGTTAAAAAGTCTGCAATACAACTAAAGGCCACCAGCATAGAATACACTAGAAAAGACAAGGAGGTAACGAGAAGCATTACAAAGATAAAAAGAACTATCTTGAAAATAAAGCACTTGATGCAGAGATTGCAGCAAAACAAGGAGACCTTAGAACACTATATAAAATAACAAAAGAGCTAGGAAACTAAATACAACAAACATCAAAGAAGACAAAGAAGGAAAAATAATAACCAATACGAACCAGCAAAGTAAAAGGTGGGCAGAATAATTGTAGCACAACTCTGAACAAGGAAAAGCCAAACATTTTACCAGAACTAGCTTGAACTTAACATAATGCATGTGAAATGAACACTAGAAAAAGCAGATGTTGACACATCAGCCAATATATTACTCAATACATTCAACAAAGTTTGGAAGGAGGAACACGTTCCAGACACTTGGATATCTGGAGTCATCATTAAGCTGCCAAAAAAATGAGACCATTCTGAGTGTTTAGATTGGAGAGGCATTATGCTGCTCTCAATACCAGGAAAGGCCGTGTTATCTTGTAAAGGATGAAAACGGAATTAGAAAGAACACTAATATAGAGGAACAAGCTGGCTTCAGAAAAAACATATCATGTGCAGACCAAATCTTTACCTTAATTTAACAGTGCAATGAATGAAATACCCCACTTTATCTCAATTTCATCGATTTCAAAAGTGCATTTTACAGTATAACCCATGATGCCCTGTGGCTAATAGTAAGATGGTATGGTGTCCCTACAAAAGTTACAAACATCTTAAAAAGCATGTACAATGGTTGTCAATGTACAGTAAGACATGACGGAAGAAATTCAGAATGGTTCAATGTCTCTTAAGGTGTAAGGCAATGTTGCATTCTTTCACCTTTTCTCTTCCTGATTACTATTGATTGGGTCATGAGATAGACCATGGATACACAGAGACAGGGAATCCAATGGGGCTTCATGTAAAGACTTGACGATCTGGACTTTGCCGATGACCCATGGCACACACCCATAAACATATGCAGGACAAAACAACTAGGATAGAAGAGGTGGCTAGATGTGTTGGACTAGAAATAAACAAAAAGAAGACTAAAATCATAAAGATAAACGCCAAAAAAGATGATCAAATTATTACTGGAAATGACAGAATTGATGAAGTCCAGGATTTTTGTTACCTTGGAAGCAATGTGGCACAAAGTGGCAATATTGAAAGAGAAATACAAATCAGAATTGGAAAAGCTAGCACAGCATTTAACATGTTAAAGAATGTATGGAAGAAGAAAAAAATCACACTAAACACGAAAATGAAAATCTTACAAGACAAATGTAAGTACTGTTTTTCTGTATGGTGCAGAATCCTGGAAAATAGCACAAAAAAGTCTCTTCGCGCCTTCGATGCTTCGCAGGAAAATTACTGAGAAGAATCGCTCACATATTTTGGCCTAAATAATATCAAACAGAGAACTATGGAACAAGTTGAGCATCAATAACATTATCTTCGAAGTCAAACATAAAAGGTGGAACTGGATAGGTCACATTCTCAGAAACATTCTTTAAACGGGTTTTAAACTGGTAACCTGATGGAAAAAGAAGCAGAGGAAGATCGAAATCAACATGGAGGAGTACCGTATGGTACCGCAATGGCGGCTCTAGGGTATATTTTCTGGGGGGGGGGGGCGCTGAGCTGTCCGACAGGGGAGACTTGGGCTAGGCCCAAGCTAGGGGAAGGAGTTTAGAGGGTGTTTTCACTCCCAAATCAAATTTTTTTAAAGGAGAGGAACCTTTGGATGGCCAGAAATGACATTCTCATACTGTGACAGGCATGTGTTTGCTTGGCGTGGGGCTATGTTTTTAGTCCGACTGAGTTGGAGGATTTGTAGATGCCTTATGTGCACCAGTGCCCGAAGAGGGGTAAGTAATTAAGCAAGTAAGTATAAATGCTATAAGATGATTTTTTTTAAAATTTTGTCTTTAAAAGGCTTAAAGGATATTGGACAGTTAATGGATTTATGGATAGTTTTAAGGCGTTTATTGTCGTGAGAGATGAACCCCTAGAACCCACCTCCAGAGCAACGAAATCGACCTTGAACCCAGAACCGAAGATGTCCGAAATCCGCAAAGGTCCATATTTGTTAGTTTTAAACGTTCGGGCGTTATTACATTAATCGTTATCACAAAATTACGAATAAATTGCGAACTATGTTTTATGCGATTGATATAGTATTGTTTGAACGTTAAGTTATAAGGCCGATTCAAATAATGGAGAAATAAGTTGAGTGATGTTGCTTAAAATGGCCCCATTTACATCCTTGACGACAGCGGGTTTCCAGCGTAACCAAATCCCGCGAAAGCGGGTTACAGAGGCTAGGCATTTTCTGACTAAGATCGTGCAAAATTACGCCAATTTTTAGCATTTTAGAATAGAAAAATTCTGAAAATATACAACATGGTGTTTTCTTCGTTCCCAGCTTCAAACATAGATGTATTAATCACGGCTAGGGCGATTTTTACGGAATGGATTCGTGACTGGGTTTCCTCGTTTTGGAGTTATAGCATACCTACCAAGTCTCCCGCATTTGGCGGGAGACTCCCGCTTTTCGCCCTAACCTCCAGCTCTCCCGCCACTAGCCTAAAATCTCCAGCTTTTCTAATAAAATCAATATTTTTTATTAAAACCCACAATTTAATACAAAAATATCCAAAACGTGACAATTCTGTAGTTTTATAAGGCATATAAAATCTACGAAAGTTCTATCGCTTTGCGAAAATACATGCCGTTCCGATAGTAAACAATGTATTCGTCAAAGATCTTATAAACACAAGATAGCGTTCTCCGCGATTTACGCGTGCAAATTCTGTAATAAGGCATGAATGGCGCCCTCTTGCTAAATTGGAAACTTTTGACCCTTGACCGCTCTGACAATACCACCGTACACCAATCCTGTGAACAGCAGAACAGGAACCATCTCAGATCCATGGCAACAGATAGGACGCCCTCTTCCAAAACTGATTACTTTTTCTCTTTGGTATAATAGCGCATGAACGTCGCCCTCTTGCTAAATTGGAAACTTTTGAACCTTGACCGACGCTTCTATTTGTTACGCGTAAATCGCGGAGAACGCTATCTTGTGTTTATACATAGAGATATAATAAGAATACTAGAGCGCTAACAGCAATGTATTCGATGTTCGAAATACGCAGGGCTGTGTGTGTGTACCATCCAAGATGGCTGCCATAAATTCAGCCAATCAAATTTCGCCTGAGCACTATCATTTTCAATGGCGCCCTCAATTTACACAGAAAGTTCAATACAGCTAGTTACCCGTATTTTGAAACTCGAGCGTTGCGGTGTATGGGTTTAATGTACACGATTTTAATTCTTTTAAATATTTGAATAAGATGCTCTACTTGTACTTGGCCTCTTTTTGGCTGCGATAGTTTAATAATTTGTCATTATCAATACTAATTATCATTAATGAAATAATATTCAGTCAGAGGGCTTATTTATGGTAATAATATGTATACTAAGCCTGAAGGTGGCGCTTTCCGACGGCAGCCATCTTGGATGGTACACATACACAACTCTGCATTGCCCCGCCATCTTGTCAGCACTCTAGTTGTTTAATAGCTCTATGTGTTTATAAGATCTTTGGTATTCGTGTAAAATTAACACTGGTGGCGCTGTACACATTACGTCATTTCTATTTTAACTTTACGACCGCGATCATGCATATCAAAGATACTAGAAATACAAGATAGAGTTCTCCACACAAAAAAAGTGTTCCACCGTGTTCCACCGAAATGCATGGTGGGAATACGAAAAATGGGACACCCCCTACAGCTGGATATAAAAAAACTTGTGCCAAACTTTCGTTACCAAGTCGTCGCGTATTTTATTATCAATTCTCAACAAAGATACTAGATATAAAAACAAACTGGAATAGACACCCAGACAGTGACATCGGTGAATACATAACTTCCTTGGTGGCGGTAGAATTCGTTGCTATTATCCAAATAATACACAAAACAATTACAGCATAATCATGAATCCGTAAAGAATAAAACAACAATACAGCGCAGAATCGCATGGCCGGACGCACTCTTAGTCAAAAGGTTTTCCTCCATTAGTGGAAAAGGAAGGGCGCCTTCTGCGTCTGGATATACTTAGCAACAGAAGGGCGCCCTGTACGTTGGGCACGAAGTATAGGCAACTTGTATGATAAAAAAAAAGGGCGCCGCCTACGTTGGGCACGACTTCCGCCTCATTTTTACAATGCGAGAACTCTATCTTGTATTTCTAGTATCTTTGATGCATATCAATACTTTCAGCGAACCAGAATCCACGATGGTTTTACCGGCGAAAATAGGCTGCGCTTATCATCATCGATGCATCATCCAAATTCAAAATGTCGGACAGTGATGTTTCAAGCTATAGAATTTTATTTTTCAAAAAATGTTAGTATATATTACCCCATTTTTAAGATTTAATTTGAGCTCTAGAGATCTGCTCAGAGTGCACCAGAGAGCATCTAGGCCTAAAAATTTCCGGGGCCCTAGGCGGGCCCTCGACCCGCGCCTAAATTGTTTCCTTCCTGTGCAAATCTCCATCCACAGCCAAACTCAAACTTGGCATGTATGTTATAGACAGTTGTAAAATACAAAATCTGATGCAATGGAGCTGCACCATAGAAATTAAATACATTATCTTCGAAACAAATCTTTCTGTGCATAAATTCAACCAAAACATCATCTTTCTAGATGATGACGATAAAATCGACAAAAATGTATTTCTTAAGTAGTTTACTAATTGTTGCAAGAGTCATCAACCCGAAAAAGAGTAGTATTGGAAAGGCCTGGGCCTGGGCCACCCTTGAGAGGTTTTGCAGTTCACCGTAACTAGGGATAATATTTTTCTCTTGTATGCATCAACATTGTCACTTACAAACAGGCTTTGGTTAAAGTAAAATGCTGCATATTCTGTTTTCTGAATCTTTCTCTTTCATAATCTCATTGTATTTGCAATGGTCGACTGAATTCACAAACTGTGCCTCAGGCTACTCGTGTTCATCTCACAATTGCTGACAGAATGCAATATGTATTCGCTCAAACAAAAACACCTTAAGCCCTATGCAAAGATAAATTTAAGTCTTTGACCTATATTGCCTGTCGGTTTTATAAGTTATACTTCCACACAATCAAAATACTGTAAAGACAATTTAATTACCTGATTTTTATACCGAAAAAGGATAAAAATTAATAGAATAGCTACTTTCCAAAACAATGAATTTTAAGATGTGTAATTTCCTACCTGGAACCGTCAGCCCAATTCTAACATCGGCTATGTGAGGACGATCAGAGCAATGATTAGCATGTTTTACAAAAGCTTCCTTGGCCACTTCTATGTCATTCAAAACCACTATAGTTTTTCCTCCAAGTCGCACGCTATAAATATTACCGTATTCTCGAGTCCACTCTGTAAATTTCACATATGATTCTTTACCCAATCTAGGTATGGCGCCTACAATAGGAAAACCAAGTGGCCCAGGGGGCAGATTCCGCGGGGATCCAATAATTCGAATTATTAACAATAACAGGGAACCTACGAGGAGTATATTTTGTAGGCTCAGTTGAGCAAGCACGTTTTCTACGATAGGCAGAGTCATTGTGTTTGTCTTATATGTAACAGTGCTCATGCATATAAACCGCTGTAGTAGGCTGAGTAGTATATGGCCTAGTTGAACAATCACTCAAATCCATGTTTCATTTACGGTCGTAGCCAAATCAATTGCATCCTGCTGCAGACCGGCAGCGAGGCGAGGTCAGCCACGCTTTGCAAAAAGCAGCCAGACATTGCAAAATCGTTAATGCAAAAGAATAGCCTGGGCGATACCATTTTCGCGAAGGTAAATTGACTTTCGACATAAGCCTTGTACAAAAAAAAATATGATCGACCACTTTTATGGTTGCTGCCCTCTACAGTATTTCAACGTCAGGTTAAGTTATTGTAGGTGGTGGAAAACCCTGGGTAAACTAACCCAGTAGTCATGGTTGGGGCGAGTGGATACAGAAAGGTTCTGTATTCGGGGGTGCAGGGCGAAGGCCTTGATAAAGCAGACTAAATGTTGTGGCAGATAATGTCCTGGTTTATTTGTCTCCT
>NW_022686322.1:4678564-4679033 GCF_011630105.1 Anneissia japonica
GGAGGGTGGTGGTGAGTGGGAGGGGATTAATAGGGTGGCTACCCACCCCCTTCGTTTACTGTGGGAACAAAATTATGGTCACTCGTCTTGCGTGTGTGCTCTTCGTGTACTCTTTCTATTTGATGACTAATTTTTTTTCAGGGCGGCCACCTAAGATCGTCCAGCAGTCTACTACTTCCAAAAAAAATTTCGAATGTGAGTGGATATGGGTCCTCTGCTGGGATACAGTACGGTATTAAGAATGTTGTTCATGACCGTTGAGAATGATTTTATTAATTATTTTACTGTGATAGGGCTATATTAATTTCATTTACATTTTACATGAACTTCTTAAAATGTTCTTTATTTTTACTCCGGTGAAACTCTCCTTGTCCCCAACTGGGATTGGGGGTGGAACCAGACCCCATGCCTTCCCGACGGGGAACTCTACTCCCACTTAGCCCCTCTGCAGTGCCGCCACTGGTTATCA
>NW_022686323.1:0-1040 GCF_011630105.1 Anneissia japonica
AGTTTATTTTCCTTTTGAACATAAGAAAATTAACAGAAATTAACTTCTTTGTAAACAATATTTAGGAAAAAAAATTACAAGAAAAGAAAATGACCATAAGAAGCAAGAACTAATAAAAACCTGGTCACTGTTATAATGAATCAGCAGCTTGCTGGATGCTCAAGTTTTGTTAATCTTGGTGTAAAAAAGAGAAAGTACACCAATGCTTAAAGTCAGGCTCCGGAGGAAAAACATTTTTTGATATGTTGTAGAACTGATTTTTCTAAGACAGAAAAAAGTTGTTTGACGAAAAACTGGGGAACGGTGAATGAGATACAGATTTTTTAATATTTAAAAACTGGGGGAATAAGGTGGAAAAATGGGCAGTTATGCCCCTTTTTCCCCCAGTTTTTAAATATTAAAAAATCTGTATCTCATTCACTGTTCCCCAATTTTTCGTCAAACAACTTTTTTCTGTCTTAGAAAAATCAGTTCTACAACATATCAAAAAATTGTTTTCCTCTGGAGCCTGACTTTAAAGGGCTCCTTCAAACCTTTTTTTGGAAAGAGAAATTGTAAAATATATACTACCTCCATTAAGCCACTTGCTGATTTAGTAAGAGCTGTAACTAAGACTTCAAAGTCTTCAGACAGTTGCTTTAATCTGTTGAACTTCACCATCGTCTCAAGAGTAACCCCTAGAAATAAACTCCATCAAGGAAGATACATTTTATTAACAGTGTTTCAAGATGGTGGTCCTTAGCAGTGTTTACTTCAGTGTAATTTTTATGCTCTACCAGCAGTGGGTGCTAAATTATGTTAAGTTTTTTTTTATTTTTTTTATGGTCATAACACTCATATGAGAAAATGGCATGCATTCATAGTTGTATTTCTTTGCAAGTTACCATACAAAAAATAGAATTTTTAGGCATTTTTTAGATTTGCTTTTATTTTAATCATTGCAAAATAATCAACGGAACAGATGTACAGAAGAAGAGGGATTTGGGCCAAGCAGTCTGACACCTGTATACTTTTGTGGCTTACGTTTTTATTTAAATACA
>NW_022686324.1:0-652 GCF_011630105.1 Anneissia japonica
ACTTTAGTACTGTTTTTCCTAGCATAAAATACACATTAGGATATAAATCAATGTGCTATAGATAGATATATAGTAATATAAACAGATACTTTATGTGGAGAGTAATATATATTTAGATGCATAGAGAAAGATTGATGCAATTTGTGTCTAAATTTGAATGCATAAATCAGTTATCAGCATGTACCTTTGGAATAAATTTTGTAACACCAGTTAGAAACGTATTTATTTATGTAAATAGCCGGATGTTAAAACCAACAGAAACAAAAGTCGGATATAATGTAATAAGTAACAAAAGAGGAATGTCTCAGATGCGACAGTGTTTGCCATTTGAATGAAGCTTACTCGGAATAATGAAGTACTGTAGATAAAGATGATAAAAACTGTTTATAAAGAATATGCTATGTTAATTAGTACTGGACTCTCTTTTGTTTAAGAGATGGATCTCAGATAGGCTATTGTTATTTAAGTTTGGTATATTAGTGGGAACTTTCTTCTATGTCTGCATGCACTAACTAACTAAAGAAACGAATTTTATCATCTTTATCTACAGTACTTCATTATTCCGAGTAAGCTTCATTCAGAGCCGAGCACCTGATGATTGAGGCTGTGCCCTCATGAAACAATCTGTAGTGCAAAATAAAATGTTGAGTTT
>NW_022686325.1:0-1216 GCF_011630105.1 Anneissia japonica
TGTATTCATTCATCTAAATGTATCGTGTATACATCTGGCTCGTGTGCACTTTCAAGAACCCATTGTATCTTTCGGAAGAGTAGGGATTACCCTGTTATGGGTCATTTCAGTCCCTGTCATTGTGGAGTGACGTGAACATGTATCTACCATGAAGCGCCTCTTTGCGGCTGCGAGGTAGTCGAAGACCACACCCATACACAATTTAGCACAATGACGCTGTAATTTATGGGTTATATCCTACCTTTACCTTTAATTAGAGAGGTAGTTCATTTCCAGTTGGTGGAAACTTTTTACATTCATTGCAGATTGCTTAAATTTCTCTTACGTTGCAATTTGTAGCAACAGGCAACCAAAAAAAATATAGCTTTAATAACAATAGCAATAGTTTTATTTTTTTTTATTTCATTTCTGTAACAAACAAAAGCATGATTAAATAATAAGACATTTAGTAATACATTTTCTCAGCTAGTCCTGTACTGGAAATCTAAGCTGTTGGGAAGTTAAACCCATTAAATGTAGTCCGAGTTTTCTTTCTATTTTAGTATCAATCAGCGAAAACAGATTTTGGTTTCTAAAGAAGGGGTTAAACAAATTCAAACTCCAGTGCATATTGTGGACTTATATGAGGCTGCATTTCTCCTTAGTACCTGTTGAAATGTAGTATAAAATGTATTCTTAGCAATCCATTGTGCTACTTTGAATAGATCACACCTTTAAAATAAGCAATTGAGGATCACTACTTCGCCAAGTTTTGATTTTGGCTATTATTATCGTAATCACAGGCTGTACTGGAAAAGCCACAGTATGCATTGAAAAAACTTGTTAACCGGAATGTATTACAGGATTGTTTTTGATATTATTATCAGTGTTTTTGCCTTGCGTTTTGCACATGTACAGGGAGGACTTCCCTTTGTTGGCTATCATCTCATGGTAAATGAATTATGAATTATGTAGCCTCTACAATTGAAACATACTAATGTTGAGAATAGATATATCCAAGTTAGGGATATAAGTTGCTTTCTTCTGTGGTGTAGAATAATTTTGAAATATGATTCAGGAATTGGTTTCTTATATCTCAAGTTGTATAAGAGCCCAATCACACTTAATAGTTACGTCGAGGCAGCACCGCCTCAGTCCACTTTTTTTTTATTTGAACAATCAAAAAAATTTAAGCCTGCTTAAAGCCAACCTAAATTTAGTCCAACTTTAAAGTCGG
>NW_022686326.1:0-669 GCF_011630105.1 Anneissia japonica
AAAAAAATTATTATTAAAAGTTTTAAACTGTTTTAATGATTAACTATAAAACATCACTATTCTCTTTTCCCCTGTTGTTAATGCACAAAGCGCCACGAGTGCTACTCAGACGGAGGATACTGGCCTATATAATTTACCTTCACCCACAGTTAATAAACAAATAATTAAATATTTAGTTTAACACAGACGAGGCTTGCTATCTAGGAGATTGTCTTGTTTAATTTATTACCGTATTGCACACCAGACTTAACACAACTACACATGAGTACGAAAATGTTTATTTATTTTTATTTAATAATGATATACTATTATTTTTGTTGCCAAAAGGGGTTACAACAATGACAGACCTTTTGGCCTTTATGTTGTGCTTTGTATATCATCCTGTTCTATTCTGTTTTCCATTATTGTAGTGTATGTAATTTGTAAAATGCTTTTGATATAGGCCTAATGACTATAAAGATTGACAAGGCTCATGCGGAAAATGAGGATATTACATTTATAATTATTCATTTTGTATTATGAATGTCATTATCAATATCATCATCTGTTCGCATAGACGTCGTTAGTTAACGTGCCTCTATTATCAGATTCCATCTCTTCCTAACAGTGGCCAACTCCTTCACGTCTCGTTTTTCAGCTGTGTTTAAGTTGATTCAAGACCTTATTTAT
>NW_022686327.1:0-546 GCF_011630105.1 Anneissia japonica
TAGAGATATCTCAGTTTTAAATAGAGATATCTTAGTTTTAAATAGAGATATCTCTTTTAATAGAGTTATCTCTATTAATAGAGATATCTCTATTAAAAACTAAGATATCTTTATTAAAAACTAAGATATCTCTATTTAAAACTAAGATATCTCTATTTAAAACTAAGATATCTCTATTTAAAACTAAGATATCTCTATTAATAAAGTTATCTCTATTAATAGAGATATCTTAGTTTTAAATAGAGATATCTTAGTTTTAAATAGAGATATCTTAGTTTTAAATAGAGATATCTTAGTTTTTAATAGAGATATCTCTATTTAAAACTAAGATATCTCTATTAAAAACTATTAATAGAGATATCTTAGTTAAAACTAAGATATCTCTATTAAAAACTAAGATATCTCTATTTAAAACTAAGATATCTCTATTTACGATTAAATGACAACTCGGCTCGCCATATAACTCTGTACAACCACAGGTTATATAGCCTAAAGCTATGTCGTAATATTTCGTCATACTCTAGGAATGAGATTCTGTTGATAATT
>NW_022686328.1:0-628 GCF_011630105.1 Anneissia japonica
ATGAAGAATGCATTTAGGCACCGCTGCAGGATTCTATTTGTGAATCAGTACGATTCTTTTAAAATAGGCCTATATATATATATATATATATATATAAGTAAAATATAATATAAAATATTTTATATAATATAAGTAAAACGAGTTGCAAATATCATCAGCAGAGTGCTCAATGGTAATTAAACCAGAGCAAATTAAAACAAAAATAAGAGGTTCAACAGTAGGTTTGATTATTGCGTACATTAAGTCTATTATAAACAATCAGGACGACTTCAATAGAGTGTACTATGGAGATATACTATAGAGAACAATAGGTCTACCAACCGTAAATTATGCATGCTCTGTATGGTTCTATGCCGGAAAATCGGCCACTACCAAACTAGAAAATCTCCAATACCAGATGGCTCGAACTATTTTATGTGCACCACGAAATGTAGCTAAAGACGCCTTGTACGGAGATCTAGGCTGGCAATCAATCGAATCAGTTCAAAACAATTTAATAATACAATTTTTTAACAGACTTAAAAACATGGATAAAAAAAATTTTATTCAAAGCAATTAATCACGTTGAACAGTCATTAAAATGGAAATGGCTAGATACAATAAAAGGTATATTAACTAAATATGGTCA
>NW_022686329.1:0-530 GCF_011630105.1 Anneissia japonica
TCAGTAAGTCAAACAATCTATCTATTAATCAATCAATTACAATCAAATTTCATTGTCGTTTTTTTTACATATAAACAATTCAATCAATATATAAAGATGATAATCAATATTTTAGAAAAACGCATGTCCCCATCTGGATTTAGACTCAAAACCAGTGGCTGATTCAAGGGGTATGGAGCCAGCCTGCCGGCCCCTAAATTTGTCAGAATTGTAAAATATTTGGTGAAAAAAGAAAATTATTTATTATAGTCTGAGAATGCCATTTCCCGTCACCTAGCTAGAGGTGCCATAATCGAAACCATGGTGGGGCTGAGGTGGTATAGACCCTCCATCTGTCAAAGTCCCTCCCTGGGCCACCCTTATTTTAAATTCCTGGATCCGCCACTGAAGACCTTCCGTTAGCCATTTGGATACTCTACCAACTGAGCTATGAGGCCATGTTTTCCGTTAGACACGTTTTTTTTTCCTCAGGGTATTGCGTAATACGCAGTGAATAAACGATTAGTATTATTTAATAATTTTTTTTTTCA
>NW_022686330.1:0-1937 GCF_011630105.1 Anneissia japonica
AGGGAACCGTATATTTTCAACCTAATTTGCATATTTTAGCTAATACGCATGTTTCCGACGCATGGTCGAGGTGGGATTTGTGTAATTTTATCCCCTTATTATATCTATAAAAAAAAAAAAAAAAAATCCTATGGTTTGCAATTTATTTACCTAGCCTAATTTAGATTACATCGGAGATCTGGGTTGCTGAGTTTACAATCTGCAATTAATTTGGGAATTTGGCACTCGGTAAATTAGGAATTGACTGATTAGTTCGATGCCAATAATAAAAATAATTTATAACTATCAATATACTATGATCATACAGAAGTACTGTATACATTTTAGAGTATTCCGCGAGTGTCCCTTTAATTTAGTCTGAATAAGGAAATAGGAACCAGGAACAGGAACCAACTTCACAAACATACGAGAATGATCGTTGTAAAATTCCTTAAATTATCATCTTGATTGTTAGGCCTACATGAAAAGTTTTTACATGACACAGCGATCATGGTTACATTTTGAAAAATTTGTATGAATTGAATATCACTCTACCTAAAGTATAAAGCTGGCTACGCATACTAATCATACTCACTTTTTTTCATCAATAGCAATAACAGTAGAATTTTGCTCTTCCCTTTTCTTAAAAAGACCATGAAAATAATTAAACAGCTCCATCATCTGTTCATCTGAAAGGTCTATCGGCGACTCAGTTGTATTATAAACTCTTTCCTGCAGCTCTTGATATGACAATAAATCCAGTTCCTGAGAGAGCTTGAACAGCGCATCTGTCTGTTGCTGAGTCAGTGTGGGCTCACTTACCGTTGTGTTTTGGCAAGGAAGGCAGTCAGTTGTGCTCCAACAGGCTACACTCTCCTGAACCAATAAATACACCACGACAATACCTAACAGCATATTGTGACTGGTTATCACTGACAGTTAAAAGTAAGATGGTAGAGCCAGGAAGGTATAAAACTAAAGTACAACGTCTATTGTTAGGGAAGAGCCGCATTTAAAATCTGTCGGTGTCACACATGTGATGATGAACCGTCTTTATATAGGCCTACGTCAGTTACCGGTACATCAGCCTTGTCTATCCTATTTTAAGTCTACGTGAAATTATTTAATGTTAGGAAACAATCTAGTAATATCGTCAGGCACAAACAGAGCAACTCTACATACTGTACAATACCCTTAACTTTAGATTGTATAAATACATTATTTTAAAGTGCTATACAGATACCTAATAATGTATTATATGTATCAGCCATATATTAGCCCTGTCTTTTAATGGAATGATCCTGTTATGACAACATTACATAGGTTTATTTTAGGTTAGTTTAAGTTGAATTTTTCCTTTCATTTTCATTTGCATACTTTTTGTCCTATGCAATTGCCTGCATTATCTACAGTATTTATGTGTGGTTTCTATAAAACTGGAGGTTGCCATGAAGACTATGTTTAACCACATATACTGTTTACAATTGAATTTAAAGATAAATGGTAATGACTTAATTTTGGGCCTTATAATTTTTGAGGGAAAACTCTGGAAGGAAAATTAAAGTATGAGAAGTTGACCAGTGGTAAGACATGTTTTCCTGAGCCGGTATTGAAGCCCTTATTTACGAATCTAAAAAATTAAAAAATGATAAACAAATGATAAAAAGCCAATTCACTCATAACCGCGCACGCTCGTATCAAGTTCAATCGACACAAACACGTCCATACACACAACATAGGTTGATCAAAAACCGAAAGGTCCACTGATTAATCTCAGATAAGAAAGTATAATACATACTCCAAGTATTGAAATACACGCCATCGTGTTGGGATTCAATATTTCGACATTAATTATGTCATCATCAGGATCAGGTATGTATTATACTTTCTTACATAGGTTTATGTCGATCGACCTTGAATACCACGAGATACGCCCATGTACGGTTCAAACTATGACT
>NW_022686331.1:0-2305 GCF_011630105.1 Anneissia japonica
TTAGTGCAAAATATCATTAGGCCTTTGTAATCACCGCACGACGCGCGATTATCATGGCAACTAAAACACGCGTGAGTAATTCGTCACGTACGCTGACGGTTTATGGTCTGGTTGCTATGGTTTTGTGACATTCAGTGTGTAGGGACGCACATGCGCCTAGAATGTCGATGCCAGAGTTATAACCTTTGATGTCCCGAGATGTGCGTCCTTCTGTTGAATTGCCTTGATGTAAATAAATAAATAAGTTGACATGAGTAGTTACAATATACACCCGACACCCGGAACTCTAATTGTCTGGTTAAATCTCAATTCAGGTTCACATTGTGTATATTGACAGGAATAGTTAACATAGCAAGTAAAATGATTGACACAAACATCAATGATTTGAAAAAAGTGATTAAGAAATTTGGAGCTATTGGTGATGACACACACACACACACCCTACATGCCAATTTAGTTGTAAATAGATCGTGTAGAATCAACCACTCATGGAGGCATATTATTATTGATAATACCTACATGCTAGAATCAACAAATTGCACAGTTAACCCAAGTGTCATGCCAGTGTCACTGCGCTGTAATTAGGTAATTATACCTACCTGCTATTTGATTACTTCAAGTGTCCTATTTTTAGTTATGTTTGCAGTACAATGCTTATTCTATTTTTTAACTTCACTATGCTATCATATTTTCACTAATTTATACGTTATTTGTTTAGATTGCTACCAAAGATTCCATGTGATTTGCAATGAATGTTTTGATGATGAATATCAGTAAATTCTCTCGTCTCTTTGCCTCACTAAAATTTTCCTTTGCTTTCATACTTGTTAACCTGCTGGTTACCTCATGTTTTACTTTTGGTTTTCCATCTGTTTTTTTTTTGTTTTTTTTTTAATAAATTCCTCATTTATACAAGTCAGACTTAAGTCAACCAATACATTTGACATAAAACGAAACAACCTCTGAAGAAATTGACGCATGCCATCTTAAATTTAATTTTCTTTTTACTCCTCTTCAGGAAATACATGTCAAGTTATTAAATCTATTTATTATTATTGTATTTGTGTGTATTTCCTGCTTTCAATTTGTTAATAAATTATTCAGTCATCAAACTTGAAGTCATCCTTGTTTGTAGAGAAGCAAATTCCTAACAAGTATTAAATGGAATTAAGGATGAAAGGAGGGAAAATAGGCCTTTGGAATGATGAATGACAACCACGTTGACAAGTTCATCTGTAAAACTGCCATTTATCAACTTCATCCTCCTCACAACATCTCAGGATGAAAGTGTTTGTCAGGTAGCATTCTGAACTTACAAGTAATCAATAACATCAAATCCAATCCAGCTCAAATCACAACAAAATTATAGTGCTCCCACAATACAAAAAACTGTTGTATGCCAATATATAGTCATGATGTGCTTATATATGGTCATGATGTGCCTATATATGGTCATGATGTGATGTCATCATGTCCATATCTAGGCATGTCACATGTTTTTGTCAAAAATAATATTTGATAGCCTGGACATGGCTTAAGCCTATATTGCAATACAATTCCTGACCTATTTATGAGCCCTGATAATAATACAATTAATATATACAGTAATCTATATTATAATTACGATTAGTTCAAAGGCTTTAAGCACACTTTATGTAGCACTATGTCAGATATGTCAGCAATTCAAAACCTACCAGTCTGTAAAACTGTAACATCATAGATCATCAAAGTCTTCAGCTCATGAAGTGAACATAATTCCATATTTCAGTTTAATTGAGGGAAAAATAATGAATTTTATGAATTATTTTTTACTGTCAGGTGTTGTTTACTGGAACAAATTGTTGTATTTCCGCATTCCGTTAGTGGTATTAGATGAAACACCAAAAGAGCAACATTCAAAAAATACAAGATATTTCCTTATACTCAATAACACTACTGCTGTTTCACCTCATTTAAGTGTTTTCTGAATATCCTTATGTTATGAGAAATGATAGGAAATGTGTTTCCAAAAACCATGCAATCTATCTTCTTTTAGTGGTCCTATTGGTTTTTGTTTTTAAATTGAAACTATTTGTGACATTCACACACTAGAGGGTAAGCAAGGGAAGCGAGCACATCCTCTAGTAAACGTAAGGATAATAATATTTAATAATTTCCTTTACATAAAAACAGTAAGCTGACTTTTTTTGGTAAACAGTTTTCGCTATCTACCAGGCAGCATCGTTTATTTCATACACAAGTAGTTTGTATGGAAAAATACATTAAGGTAAAAATATAAAAATATTTACAGTAATTTCAAAAGCCA
>NW_022686332.1:0-1327 GCF_011630105.1 Anneissia japonica
TGGCTTCTCCCTCCCAGGTTCGAGTACAAATAGGCCTAGGGAGGCGTATCCTAGGGAGGCCTACAGTAGGTAGTGATACCGTCACGGCCTAGTCAGGAGGCTATCTAAATCTGTCAATGATATTTTGACTAATTCTTATACCATCCAGGCCATATGAAAATTAAAATAATCGCTATATAAGATTCGATGTTTCTCACTGGACATTTTAGAAATGTACACAATCAGAAGAACCAGTCATATTAATTATATAAATCTATATGGTTTTTTTTGTTTTTTTTTTGTAAACTGCGTATGCTGCATTAAAATTGTAACATTGTTGTACCATTCAGCACGCGGTTGTTGACAAACGTTATGTAGCAGAATTACTAAATTACAAAATTACAGAAATCCTACAGTTGAGCTGTATGCTTGTTTACCCTGTTGAAATATAGGACATGCCGTCTTCCACAAGCCATATTCCACTGACAGTAGGCCTAGGCAATTGTTTTTCTCTTTTTTTGGCTTCATGGTAAAGGTTTCCTACTGCATAGTCATATCATCGACGTCGCTTCTCGCACTGCACAAACTCGTAACTCGTGTGTGTTTGTGTGGAAAACGTGTTTGTAAACAGCGCGTATATGCCTTGTTCTGATTGGTTACTTGGAAGTTTGATTGACAGCCCGGAAAGGTCTATTGTATCGTAAGATCACATTAATTCAACAATAACTTTTCTATTTGATAACTAAGGGATGTTGTGAGTTGGGTGGGATCACTGACTGAAATATGAATGAAGTGCTCCCTCTATAGTTTTTATCTGCCAAATAAATTTTAAATATGTGAATTCCTAACATACTGTATATTTAATGTTTGGAAATTTCATATAAACTGAGTATAAAATGTTTCTTTTTTTTCAGAATTATTTGAAAGAGACCAAGCATCCATTCATCTCTGTTACAACTTTTAGACAAGGTATGCATAAAGAACCTAAAGCATTAAAGGAAGCCTTAAAATAGAAACTCCTTCACCACGGACGTCCACATGTTACTGTAAACAATACACCACTAAAGACAATAAGAACCCATTCGTATATATATTTTGCATGTTTTGAAACAATTTTTTATCATATATGAATATAGATAAAATTTATATTTTAGACAAAGACACTAGATAGCAAACACAAGTATTATGGTGTATTTGGTAATTGTCTATAGTTTCTAAGGCTGTATATTTAAATGTTTTTATGGTTTTGGTGCATAACAATTTTTGCAGGCCAACTTTCATTATTACTCTGTCTTTCCCTGTTCCACAGTATTATGTATCTTCTACATATATTCTGTTTATTATTGCA
>NW_022686333.1:0-1581 GCF_011630105.1 Anneissia japonica
TCTGATCTGGTCCGATTGCAAGTTCTTTAGACTCCAGATGATCAAGTACGTGCTTAACGCGCACATGATGCTCGAACGTGTTCTGTCCAGGTTAACAAATTGGGAAAAGGATCCGCAGTCGAGTGTCGACGTCAAAGAACAGGTGTTTCGTACGGTGGACGTACAGACTTTCGAAGTGGTGGCAACCGAACTTAGAAACCAAGAGGACGCTATGCTCGGTCTTTTGATGTCGTGCCCTAATGAAGACGGAATAGACGATATAGCCAGAGCTATTACCGATTTTACTGCAACTTTGTCAAACCTGGAATATCTAACTAAAACATAACATTTCGAGCCTGCGTTGTTGAACATATGTGTGATATACTCAGAAAATAGAAAGACAGAATAAATAACGTTGAACCATAATTGCGTTTATCTAGTATTTTCTTTTTATTTTTGTTTCTAAGTGAGAGAAGCTGATGATGGTATTGACAGTGATGATCCTAATTGCTGATGCCAAATTTCCAGACGAAGAAATCAAGTCAACTATAAAATATATTTTTTTCTTTCTCTTAACCTTTATTCAACCCATTATGGCAAAGACAAAAAAAATACACTACTTTGATCTAAGAAACGTAGCGGCAGTGGTGCCATTCGAACAAGATGCGGGGAACGATTTGGTTCTTCTTAAATAAGGAAGGAACGCCTTCTTTCGAGATCGCGAGAAACTTTTTCGTGGACGAGTGTCTGTACAGTAGTCCTGAACCCGCCTTCTCTTCCTCCCAAAAGCAGTCGTTCTCGAGTTCGTGAGAAGGACATTCTGCCACGGTGTGCAGTTCTCCGGACGAAGAGTTTGCGGCGAGGTACAGACCCGTCCTGCAAGAGAGCATCGCAATCCTGCCGTTGTTCAACGGCGGCGTTTGCAGGCGGTCGCAGTCCTTCGTCGTCGTATCCTCGGAGACGACGGCCGTCGTCGTCGACACGGACCCATCCTCGACGATGCACAGGTTGTGCTGATGGCGTCTGTGCAGATTTTTCAATCTGCATTCCACAGTTCGCTTCTTGCAACGTCCGTCGCCTTCGTCGGACCAACTATCTTCCGATTCGGTTATCGACTCTTCTTCGGTTGGCGCCACCTCCGCAGGCATCGCGTAATTTGCGTCGACCGAGACGTCGGCGGCGATATCCGTAAGTTTTCAAGGTTGCGAGAGCGAACAGTTGCTGCACGTCCAAGTAGTTTCTCCATCCGTGGGAAACGAGCAGTACGCGCAAGTCCACTCTCCTTCGACGGCCGTCGTGAACCCGAGCAAGCACACGACCAGCACGTTCCTCAGCATCTCAGTTCTCCGAATCCTATTTATTTTTTTTGTTGTTGTCGATCTCCATTCGCGAAAGCAACACTTATACTTCTAAACGCTCGCCAACACCGGCTCCTTCACGACGCCGTAGCGCACCGGCGTCGTCCTGCAATGGTTCCGTTTGGAGAGTTGGAGCAGGTCGGTGACCCGATTCTCCACGTCGCCATCGTCCAGCTCCAAGACGAGCAGTTCGGAGTCGAATGGAAGCTGTAACTCCCTGGCCATCTCGTCGATGCGATCGTTG
>NW_022686334.1:0-523 GCF_011630105.1 Anneissia japonica
AATTTAGTAATGTTCTCCAACCAGGATTAGCTTTATCATCCAGTGCAAACTATAATTTCTCAAATAAAAGGAATAAAATACATTACTTCCACCGATGTTAGATCTCAATTTCTATATAGTGTAACAAAAATATATAACTCATTTTTTAAGAACTCAACTTTTTAACTAAAAGTATGTTAAAAAAATGAGCTAGATTAGGGCTTAATCAATAATCGGACAGGCAATATTTTTATGCTTGTGCTGATGAGGTGCAGATTCACAATACAACTTGATCGTAATGTTAACATGTGTAACCCCCTAACATAAACACCCCCTCCCCTAAAAAAAAAAAGACATCGGGAAGAAGACCAAAAAATTCCTACAAAATTTATTGTTATAGAAAATTGCTAGTTTATATAGTGCAGGTGGGGTTGTCATGTTTTACATTGGTGCCAATTTGAACATCTATACATTTTTTAAAGGAATATTATATTTTCTACTTGCATAAGTATGAATCGTAAAATACTTAATATCTTCAGGCAGT
>NW_022686335.1:0-1350 GCF_011630105.1 Anneissia japonica
CCCAGTTTCGCCTCTGTGCAAATATTGTATTCTTGATGATAAGATGAAAAATATTGAAAATGAATAAAGGTTGATAACCCACATGAAAGAGAAACAAATACAAATGGTTTTCGCCAATTTACAGATGTTTTATTACAAAACTCTTTTACATTACAACTGTAAATTTTATGTGTAAAAATACTTTTAATCCGTCTTACCAATGAAGAAAATAGTGTTTTTATTCTCATTCAACTGACTGTATCTAAAATGTATTATATGATAATTACTATATTAGGTTTTGATAGAGAATGACATGCAGTAGCATGCTTACTTGTTGACAGCAACCAACTGGTCATTGCGGGTTTCATTATAACTTGAAATAAATTAATATGCTGAGGATAAGTTTGTAATCGATTCTCTCCTTAAATTGTACACTGAAACGACACATCACCCCTCTCTACCTCTTTGGGCAGTAGTTTCGCTTTTAATTTTATGACAGACTTGCATAGTGAATTACAATAAATTATGACTAAAAAAACATAGTCATACTTTTTTTTTAAACAAATGTCATTCCTTCTTTGAGTAGTTCACTTGTTTGTGTTTTTAATTTGCATGCATGCATGCAGGCAGATATCAGGTTATCCATTATGGGCACAAATTGTTTTACGTAATAATAATCAACAACTGAGAGATCAGATGATCCAATTATCACTTCATTATATTTCAATATTTGAGTACCGCTTGCTTTTTTGTTTATATAGTACAGAACTTTAATTTTATTTTACTTACAACAATTAAATATTAATTTATTGTTATATTACTTCCAATCAAGTTTGTCAATGATTGCCAAGGTTAATATAATGTGATGAAAATAGGTTGATCAGAATACATGATTCCAAATCTCATAAAGGCCGTAATATATATATACGAGATAATACGAGAGGCGATCTTAATTACACAGTCAAGATCTTTCTCCGATGTGCCGCCGAACCACACAGTAATTCAAAGAGTTAGACCATTCTCTATGGCAGGTTTTATAAAAACGACACATCACAGGAGAACAGGTTCAGGAGATCTTAATCTACATAGGAAGAAAATACGTTGCTGTGCTTGTTTAACACAATATTGAGATTGATTGATAAAAGATTTGTTAGCATGAGCTGCACTCATGAGCTACGTGTTGCTTTTCTTAAGGAATATCTGAATAATTTTTGGCATTCAAAACGGAGAAAACTTGTGACCAGTATCTCTTCTACATGACCAATGGTTTATTTAATTTTTTTCTAAATACATTTTTTCGTTCATTAAAAAAAAAACAATCCGCCCTTCATTTCGAGACTCCCGTAATCCGAGACCACTTTTTCAATTTTT
>NW_022686336.1:0-2886 GCF_011630105.1 Anneissia japonica
TATTTTCTAAGTTAATCCCTTTCTTTTTCATTGTGTTCAATGGCTGCTAAGAGCACATAGAAAAAAAATTATTAAATTATCACTATTTAAAAAAAAAACAAATGAGGGAGGGCTGTTTTTTGTTTTTTTAATCCGAACAATTGATTATTTCGCTTTTGTTTTTATTAGTGTGGGAGGGACTGTTTATATTTGGCTAGTAATAATAAATATTTTATTGTTTAATTCTATAGTTTTTTAAAGAAATGTATCTGAAGTCACAAAATTGCATTGTGTTATGCTGTTAAAATAAGTGATGCGGCAAAAAAAAAATTGTTTTTTTATTCCCGCATCAATATTTCCCGAATTTTCCCCGCGGGGGTGGGTGGGGGGAGGCGGAGTGAAAATCTAACAATTTTTTCAGTGCCCTAAATTGGCTATAGTGGGACACAGTGATAAACTGTAAATATCTTGTTTAATAATTTCAAAAATAATCCTATTCTTTTTCATTGTGTCCAATGGTTACCAAATTGGCTATAGTGGGACACAGTGATGAAGTACAACTGTCTTCTTTAATATTTTCTAAGTTAATCCTTTTCTTTTTCATTGTGTTCAATGGTTTCTAAGAGCACATAGAAAAATTATTAGATTATCACTCTTTAAAAAAAAAACGATGAGGGAGGGCGGTTTTTTGTTATTTTTTTTGTTTTTGTTTTTGTTTTTTTAATCAGAACAATTCGTTATTTCGCTTTTGTTTTTATTGATGAGGGGGAGGGACTGTTTATATTTGGCTAGTAATAGTAAATATTATGTGGGACACAGTGATAAACTGTAAATATTTTGTTATTATTTTTCAAGATAATCCTGTTCTTTTTCATTGTGTCCAATGGTTGCCAAATTGGCTATAGTGGGACACAGTGATAAAGTACAACTGTCTTCTTCAATATTAATTAATATAAGCCGTTTATGAGATTTTGTAATGGACTGCTTTTTACTTTTAGACGACTTAATTTTTCCCATTGTGTATTTCTTCTTACAAAAGCTTTCTTATCAATGTACCGATCGGACGGATATGAAGAAACTCTCACTTTTATCTTTTTGATCATCGACACTGCTTTAATTTGATTCGCTAATAAGTTTAGTAGTTCTTCCCATTATGGGCTTCCTAGCTTCCAAAAATGTTTCCGGAAGTCATAGTCTCGTTTGGTCCAGGAATATTGTGTTTTTTCCACATTGTTGAAAATTAATAAAATTTTGAAATTCTCCAATTACAGATAACATGGTAAAGTAAATTTATGTATAAGGATAGCTTTGTAACAATGTTACAATTGTAAATGTATTCCAATGTAATTCTATGTAATTTTCATCATATTATTTATTATAGCTATGGAGTTGGAACATGACCGAAGTCCGTTTTTGGTATACCAAATATACCTCCACAGGTTGCCACATGCTAAAAAGCAAAAAATACTTTTGCATGTTCGGCGTTCCATATATGTACGCATGCGTACTATGTCAAACGCAGCAGCTCCATCATCAGCAAATTGTTGCGTAGTCGGCGTTCCATACTTTACGCATGCGTACTAGGTCATTCGCAGCAGCATGAACCATTACCGAGTCAAATTCTAAAATCACTATTTTTGCGTGATCGGAATCACTATTTTTGCGTGATCGGCGTTCCATACATTTGCGCATGCGTACTAGGTGATTCGCCAGCAGCGAGTCGGCTCCAGCACCGAGTCGCCAGCAGCGAGATGTCACTGCAGCAAAACGTCTATCGATATTATATCTCTATGGTTGAAACTGTTTATAAGATCTTTGAAACTAACTAACTCAGACCTAGAGGGCGTAAGTGCAGCGGTATTTTTGTACTGTGTGACGCGTGTGGAGAGAGAGAGACACACACAAACAAACAAACACACACACATGGAAAGTTGGTTTCTTAGATAACGACACCTGAACGGAAGAATGACAAAATGACAGCCCGAATAGATCAAAATGTGATATTTTGTATTCCAGGTAACCACTAGCTAGCCTAGTCTTAGTAATACTAGGCCTAGGTGCCTAGCTAGGCCTACTCAACGGCACTATCTAGAGGCCTATATAGGCTAGGCCTAGCCTACTACTACTATCTACTAGGCCTAGCTAGGCTAGGCCTACTACTAGATACTACTACCTACCTTACTTAGCGTAGGTTCTAACTAAGCCTAGCCTAGGCACACTAGGCCTTGCCTAGTGGCCTACACATTCCCAGAGATCCCAAGTTTGAAAACCAAAAAATAGGGAGATTTTTTTCATGAAGCGATCGCCTCCTGTAGCGATGCGCTGTGACGCCTTACAACGCGCTGTGCAACATGAAAGTATTACACAAAATGTAGAAAACAAACAATTTTCATCAATTTGTTTACTTTTATTTAACAATTTTACATTTGTTTACACATTGCAGTTGGCCTATAAATTTATAAATATTAATATTTATTTAGCATTTTGCTAGTAAAGCGTTCTTGGCAGCAGTCAACAAAGCTTTGCTTGGTTCATTGGCATGTTAGAGGCTATGGCTGATTTAGTACATCTCATCAAAGAACATAGAATTCTAGCAAGCTGCAACTTGTTAAGATTCACACGTTTGCTGAAAAATAAAAAATATATATATATTTTAATTTAGTTAGTATAGTACATCATATTACATGTTTTAAGTCAGCATTTATATATGTCTAGCCTATAATAACTGGTACATAATACCATGAAAAAACATTAAATCCTGCCTCGCTAGGCTCCATCTATACGTGCGTAACTAGGCCTAAGGCCGCAGAGTCACGACCACCACTACACACAGGCGCCCACCCAACACAACACACATACTACATACCCTGCACTGCAGATAGAGCCTAGGCCTAAGCCCTACATGTA
>NW_022686336.1:2958-7401 GCF_011630105.1 Anneissia japonica
GGATCCCTTTTATTAACTGTTCTCCATTCATAGCTTCGTCAGGTCTGGCACCACCACCAAGCAGGTTCCTCTGGTCTTCGTGGTCATGTCTGCCTGGAAGATGGTTGATTACTGGTTTAGCAGTATATTAATCAACATATTAAAATGCAACTATGTAAATCGTATCAATAATATTAACATAAACATCGATAGATGCTATATAAAAATCATAAAATCCATTGGTTTGATTATAGCATAATAACATAATAATGTTAAATCATAAGTATTAGTATTACTAACTTGCAAAAAAACATTATTAACTAACACAAACGTAATAAAATCCACTGTTTTCCCACAAGAAATCATGGATACAGTAGCAATAGATTACAATAGGGAGATTATTGTTAACCACACACACATAGCATACGCACAGCTCTGTGCCTATTTGGCGTTCCATACAAATATATTACGGCCGAACAAGTGTACGGCCGAACCGGACGTCATTCACTACTACTACTACTACTACTACTAGGCCTAGCTAGGCTAGGCCTACTACTAGATACTACTACCTACCTTACTTAGCGTAGGTTCTAACTAAGCCTAGCCTAGGCACACTAGGCCTTGCCTAGTGGCCTACACATTCCCTAGCCTAGGCTAAAGCGCTGGTACTGTAGTGCTTCCTTTCGAGTCATTTCATGCCAACAAAGCAACCATACACGCCAAGGTTTGCGCATTTGAGGTCTGTCTCGTGCTCTCACGCTGATGAAGGCATAGCCTAGCTAGGCCCAGTTGCCAACTTTCGAAAAATAAAATCTATGAGAACTTGTGTTGCTTCGCAAAGCGCAACTGGCTGGGGGCCAGGGGGGGCGAAACCCCCTAGAAGCTCGTGCTATCTGGGCATTTTCGCTACTGATTTGATTTTAGACACTAAATTTAAGGAAAACAATGAAGTACACAGTCACATTAATTAACACTATTAGGGATTTTTCCCTTGCCTGCGACATGTTTTTCACAGTACAGCAGTAGGCCTGTCACTCCAAAATTGGTCCTGCCAAAAAATGTCCGGTGGACAGATTTTGTAAGCCAAAATCGGTCCGCCAGACTACTAAAATCGGTCCGGGTTAAATTTAGTCGCTATAACTGGTCCCACTTGGATAAAATTGGTCCGCGTCGGCCTGGCCACTTCATTTGTAACTCGTCTGCTGCTCGTAGGGTATGATTGTTTCTCCCGTGGAGTGGAGGAAAGTAATTTATGCTTCTGTCACACTTGCAAAGTCTTTTGCAGTGACAGAATGTTTCGTTAAGCTTTTGAGGAAGTGTTTTATCAAACCCACCAGATAATGCATTTCCTAGGTTGCGATACACACAGCGTGCATCGTTTTCGGCGGCCGTGGTAGGCCTACGTTTGGGTCTAAAATGAAACACAAGACTGATTTATTAGTTTTAAATATTCCAGATTATTGTGTGTGGTATAGATGTTCTAATACATTAAATAATGGGGTCAGAATTCTTGGAATTCGTCGTAGCGTTAAGCACACACAACCAAAACAAGGTAAAAAAATTAACTACAGCGGACCAAAGGGTTTACTGGGCGCGAAGCTTTACTTAATTTCACCAGTGATTTCACAGTATAATAACGAATGAAAACATATTACGCTATATAATGAGAGATAAGATATTTATCTATCATTTGATTACAAAAAAAATATGAACAACCTTATAAAAAATATAAGTTACAGTATAACTACTAAATAGACGCCGGACCGATTTTGGCTTATGTGGACTATATTTGGCAGGTAATTTTAAAGCAAAAATCGGTCTGGACAGGCCAATCAATTTTGACAGTGTGATTGACCAGCATAACACAAATTCAGACCGGCAGGCAAAAAAGAAACTACAGTTTGAAGATGAAGATGGTATTTTTACTCAAATCGGTATCATTTGCAAAAGACCGATCTTACAAAAAATGCCGAAAGATCCACTGATTAATATCAGATAAGATATTATAATACATACTCCAAGTATCGAAATGCACGCTATTGTGTCGGGATTCAATATTTCGGATGATGACATAGTTAATGTCTAAATATTGAATCCCGACACGATGGCGTGCATGGGTCCAAATTATCTAATTTTATGCATAAAATGTGTCCACTTTTTGAAAAATTGATTCAGATTTCTCATATTTGGCTTTAAAAATGGGTAAAATTTAAGAAAATGGGTCCAGATGTTTCATATTTGCATAAAATGGGTCCACATTGTTCAAATTTACGCGTAAAGTGGGTTTGAAAATCCTGGCTACGGTTACAAATAAAACTGGGTCCTTATGTTGATTATTGTATCTTACGGTTGCCATTTTGGCCTCTAAGTAGACCTTCATTTGGTTTTGAAATTAATGCATTTTCTGTGCACTCTGGCCTTTCTAGTTTTACAGTTAGTGTAGAGGATAGAGAACCTTCTATATCTAAATGATTTCTGTCAGAGCTTTCGGATTTGACTTTATTCAATAGTGAGAATAGGCGCTCAATACCAGCATTGGAATAAGGGATCAGGAAATTAATTGATTATTGATATTGCCATACATACCTGTACTTCTCAAGTGATAGCCATACTGTAGAGTTGAAACGAAGCATATCAAGTCTTCCCACTCAAGTCCGACAAAGACAAATATATTCTGCAAAGATACCTTTGCCGCGTGTGCTTTTCTTTAAAAAAAAATAAATACAAATCTATTTAATAATGTTGTATTTATATAGCGCATATTGCACATTGCCCCTATGCGCTTTACAGAGAAATAATATAGGCCAACTGAGAAAAAGCAAATAACAATAAAAAAATAACATAAAATAAAATAAAAATAATCATAATAACAATAACAATGAGACTAAACTACTCCTATTCCGTAAACTAATTAATGGTTGGCCGTTGACTCCGAGGAGCTCATCCGCCCTTTGTTCAGCTATTGGTTTTTCTTGCTGCTGGGTGACCATAAACACCCTCCCCTCAGCAGCCACTAAGACTAAGCCACTAATTTGAGAGGGTTGTCAGTTTAGTCGCCGATGCTTTGACCGGATGGAGTTTAATGTCGTACCCAGGACGTCCCTAACTACCTTAACTACTACTACTTAACTAACTACTTGGTGTTCTTCAACATCAAACCCTGGTACTTTTGCATACCCAGAGCCACCTTTAGAAAGTGCGCAAGGTGACAGTTGCTGCCAGCAACAAGACAGTTTTGTTTTCTTTAAGTACACATGATTTTATGGAGTTATGATTTCCCATATTTGCATTGGTGTTGTCCAGGCCAATTGATGTCATCTTTTACAAGTTGTGAGTGCATGGCATCAAACAAAACACAATGCTGCTTCACATCCCCTAATCCCATATGGCTGCAAGAAATGTTTTTCATGCAGGGGATGCAGTAGAATGCATGCTTATTTCTTTCAGCTGCTGCAATAGGAAAATCGTTTGCCCATACCTGCTTATAAACACTACTGTATGCAACCTTTTTCTTCTTTGGTATTGACGCCATCGTTGCTGAATGAATGTGAACAGAGTTACCGAGTGAATAACGGCGTAAAGATAGGCCTGTTTATGCCGCGAGTGTCATGCATGTTTGATCCGTGAGTAACCTTGAAATCTGTCAGTAAAACTGGCAAATGATATCCGTGAGTCTCGCAGGCATTCCTGATGATAACATAATTAATGTCGAAATATTGAATCCTGACACGATGGCGTGCATTTTGGTATGTGTTATAGTATACTATCCAATCCGTATAAGTTGGCAACTATGTGAAGGTCTGACCAAAATCTCACGCATAATGTAATATTGCCTAGGCCCTATAGATAATAAAAAATATAGCCTAGGCCTACAGTATGTATAATTTGGAGCTCTCTCGATAAATATTCACCATCTACTCTACTTACATCTTTGGGTTTTTTGTTATACCATGGAGGTATTATTGAGAAGGAGATCACTCGGCAAAGCCACGCGCACGCAGCTGTATGCAAATGAACCAAAATCAAAGTTGCCGCAGCGCGTAAAGAACGTTTGCGCGATGCCTTTGAAGTCCCATGTGTTCTCCGCCATCAAATTTTCAGCAGGCATAGTTGACCAAAAAATTGAACATGACGAAATGGAGAGCACCTTCTTTTCTCAATGTGCACTACATACTGTCAATCACTATGGCTGCGCAATCTTTTCTATTTTGAAGCTGATACATTTATCTCTCATAAAATATCATATTAATATTTTCCTCCAAGAAAAGTTTCGAATTTAATGGAACATTTACATGACCTATAAAAGTATAGTATAGTTCTTCAATTTTCCTAAATTGGCCAAAATTCGCCAATTCTAATTTTAACAGATATTAATTAATAAATGATTAAGGATTATAATAAACTAAGTCATTTTAGGGTTAACGAGGGTTAACTATTCGAAAAATGAATCCAAAATCTGAGTAT
>NW_022686336.1:8163-11538 GCF_011630105.1 Anneissia japonica
GGACATATCTATTAGTGTTGTGTTGGTAGAATGGTTCTTTCTGAATCCTGATTGACATGAGTTGATTAAGTTGTTAGTAGTCAAATAATTATACAGTTGATCATGAACTGCTCTTTCTATTAATTTTGAAACTATTGGCAAAACAGAGATTGGTCTATAATTGCTTGGTTCAGCTTTATCACCATCTTTGTAAATTGGGGTTACTTTGGCTTTTTTCCATTCTGAGGGGAAGGTTGAAGAAAACAAAGATAAATTACATATAAATGCAAGAGAATCACAAATCACTGGTGCCGCCAGTTTCAATAATTTACAATCAAGTTCATCAAAACCTGAAGCCTTATTGCAAGAAAGTTTACAAATTTCATCAAATATATAATCAGGTGTTATAAGATCAAATTCAAATTTACTGTTAATTTTAACTTTAAAATCAGAGTTAGTACTAGAGGGATTATTTGAAATTTTAGAGGTAAGTTTATTACCAATTGAGGTAAAGTGCTCATTTAATTTATTTGCTGTATCTTTATCACAAGATGTATAGCCATCTTTTTTATATACTTTACCTACTCTGACTACATTTTTAGGGATTAGTCTGTGAATAGTGTTCCAGAGCTTTTTGGGGTTTTTAATACTTTCTTTTATTGAAGTTGAACAGAATTTTCTTTTAAGTTCTCTATTTAAGTTGTTTAATTTATTTCTAAGTGATTTTGCTTTTTCCCAGTCTTTAATTTCATTTGTCTTGTGAGCTTTATTATAATAGTAGTCTCTATCTTTTGTAATCCCTATGTAATCAGGGGTAATCCATTCAGGAAGTGAGCTGTTTACTCTCTTTGTTTTAATGGGTGCATGGGCATTACAAATAGTTTCAAATAAACTTTTCCAAACTGACCATGCTTTATTAACATCAGTATTACTTTTAATCTGATCCCAATCAGTATTTTTAACGTCGTCAATAAAACTATTTGCATTAAATTTTCTATAAGACCGTTTTTGTATAATTTTAGGTGGAGTTTTAATCTTTTTATTTTTACGGATTAAATAGATCAACGAATGATCACTGAGACCTAGACTATGGACCTTAGCTGATGAAATATTTTGATTAGTTACAAAAATAAGATCAATTATTGTTTTAAAAGTTTCAGTTATTCTAGTAAAATCATTTATAATTTGATGTAAATTACTGTTTTTTGCTAGATTGTTAATTTTTCTTAGATTAGCTTGTTTTAAAATGTCTAAATTGAAATCGCCTAAAATAACTACATCATCATATAAAGTAGTAGCTTGTTGAAAAATATGATCAAGCTGTGTAAGATACTCAGAATTTGCACTTGGTGGTCTATACACTGTACCAACGAACATGGGTTTGGTATGAGGCAGTTTCACTTCAATCCAAAGTGCCTCAACATTGTTAACTGTAAGAGTGTGTATTTCTAAACAATACCACATTTAATATAACATAGAACTCCACCACCAGCTTTACTGTTAGTCCTATCAAATCTACATATTTCAAAGCCATCGATGTGAATTTCAGAATTATCGATGTTGTTATTTAACCATGATTCAGAAATACATAGCATGTCAAAATTATTAGTATGCAGAAAAACTCTTATATGGTCAATTTTGTTCCGTAAACATTGTATATTAAGATGCCCTATTTTAAAACCTTTATTGGTAGTACACCTATTATCAATGAATCCCTCTTGGAAAGGAAGTTCAGAAAAAGTAGTCTTAAAAAAACAATAATTACACCACCAATTGTTAACATGAATTTGGTTTTTAGTACCTATACAATTATTATGAAAATCTAAACTACATTTATTGCATGAAATATAATCTTCTCTGTATGAATTTATGTTCTTAAAACATTCACCACATTTACCAATGATAGTTTTCTTGCAATGTTTTACCCTAATTTTGATTGGATTCAGTATAGTTTCGGATATAACATTTTGATTATCGGCTACTCTTTCTTTGCCTTCTTTTCAGTAACTACAAAACTTCGACTTGTGACCTTCTTTGCGACAATTCCAACAAACAACAGGTTTACCATGTTTACAAAGACGACTGACATGTCCACTTTCACTACAGAAATGACACCAGTCATTTGTTTTATGTCCTGTTCTGTGTCTGGTTCTTCCCATTGGTATTATCTGTAAGAAGCGATTCATGCTGTTGATAAGTGCAGAAGTTCCACGTTGGTTTAGGTATAGGCCATGTTTGGTGAACATTAACGGGTTAACTCCACAGACTGAGCTAAATGCTGTTGTATGATTGATGAAAAGGTTTCCGTAATTAGATGAAAGCATTTCATTGGTTTCGAGAACCCTGATGTTTAGCTGGGCATTATCAAGCCTTGGACACAGACCAGATATAAAAACATCTCCAGCTACTCTTGGCCTAAGGTGAGAGATGAGCTCATCAAAATCGTTCTTAACGGTTTCCTTGCTGTAGTTTGAGTTACTGCAGTCATTAGTACCCACATGTATTATAACATTGGCCACTTCGGTGAGATCTGTTTCTTTTAAGATGTTGCTTAGTTGTTGAATTGTTGCACCTGGATGAGTTTTTACTGAGGTGTCAGACAGCCCGCGTGTTTTTATATGCTTCAGCATAGAGTCTCCGATAATTAGATTGTTTCTTAACTTCGTAAGCTGAGGTGTTTCATTTACAGTTTGGGTTCTAGTAGATGGAGTAAATTCAGAGGCACTTGGATTGAGTTCACCTAAGATATCAAACTGATTAAATGTTGGTATAGATGGTGTGATGACCGTGGAGTTGCCTAATTTATCAATTTCAGCTTTAACTTGACTTTCTTCTGATTGGGTTCCACAGTCGAAAGTCACTTTTTCTTTCTTTAATCTATCTGAAAGTTCTTTTACAGTTTGTTCCAAAGAAGAGATCCTATTTAGAAATGAGGATTTAAGATCATGAAACATTTCTACAATATTTGCATCGGCAATGAGTGTTTGAGTTTCAGCATGGTTCATCTTGGATGGTACAATATTTCCATTCAGTTTGTATTTATTCTTGTCGTATAGATGCTCTGTTGATTTACTAAACCTGGGTTGTGAGTTTATAACTGCAGGTGTAGATGTAAAAATATCCAGCTCCTCATCTGTAAAACCATAGAAACTGGTATCTTCAGCAGATGAGTTAAACATTCTATGAATGCTTAAGTTCTTCAAAGTATCCATGTTATAAAATGTTAGGCCTGAACTCATAAAGCAATTACGGACATAAACCACCCAGGACATAAACCACCCAGGACATAAACCACCCAATTGGAATATACCATTGTTAAAGTGGGTGGGCAACAGGGTGAACAATGTTGGGTGGTCTTGCTTTTATCTAGCTTTACAATAGGACTTAATTTGCTAC
>NW_022686336.1:13244-15562 GCF_011630105.1 Anneissia japonica
ATGCTTACTAGGTGAATGTCTATTCCAGTGTACAGTATCTGTCTCTTATACACATCTAGATGTGTATAAGAGACAGGGGTAATACGGTGCGCATGTTACAGATTTCTCTTGTCGGATAAAAATTTCTCTTACTGTTTTTCAATCAGATTAAACTAGCAGCATCAACAGGATCAGAGAATACATTGACAGCAGCTGCTTTTGGTTCTTTTGCTATCGGCTTCATCAGGAAGTAATGCTAGGCCTAAACTAGGCCTTCACCCAGGAGCTCGAACTGACAAGGCCTAGCCTCCATGGTTGATTATCCCCTACTCGCTGATCCATGGCTAGGTCAAGCGCCAATCTCTTTTGTCGTAAAAGTCGCAGTTAAGTGGGCCTAGAGTTTGCAAATCATGCAACAGGGCAAAAAAGTACTATTTTTCAGGGGAATTGTATTTCTGAGAGGAATAGTATACAAATATTGACTGCTCATGAGGGCAATGGTGAAATGCATTGCCCCGGATGATCTGGAGACTGTAGCCTATCTTCCCGAATACCGAAGGCCTGAGGGAATATAGGCTACTGTCTCCACATCACCGAGGGGCAATAAATTTCACTGTTCCCCGAATATAGAGCAGTAAATATTTGTTTTATATACCTCATACATAGATTCTACGAGGCCCAAAATGTACTTACTTTCTAGCCTGTTATAAGAGGCATACTAGGCCTACTACTACTACTCGACTAGCTAGGCCTAGGCGATCAAAGAGTGTGTCTAGATAGCTCTTCTTTGCTTAATTCCTCAATTTCAACAGCACCCATCGTCTTGCAATATATTTGTCGAATATTATTAATAAGACATATTTAATTTGTCTTTTGATGCTTTTGCTATTGGCTTTATCAAGAAGTACTAGGCTAGTACTCCTTCATTTTCTTAACCAATCAGATGCCTAGAATCTATGTATGAGGTATACATACCGTATTAATAAAAGATGTTTTAATGGGATAGGTCTCGTAAGTGATGTATTCCATGAAACTTGACCAGAGATCTTAATATCAATATTTTCAAGGAGTTTAGCTGATGTTAATTGCCAAAAATGTAGGTCCAAACATATAGTATACATGCTACACAAAACAAAATGAATTTGCACTTTCATTAGATCGAGTCCAGCTTGATGAAAATACCAAGTATTTTGGGATTATGAAGTGAAATATAGCTTTTACTTGCAGCAGCTCAAAGTGACAGCAATCCTGCCAGGCCTATTTAAATTCAAGGAGGAATACCAAATCAGCCATACAAACAACACCCAGTTTTAAAGTGCATGCAGCCTCATCACATGGGACATGGTTTAAAATGATCTACTGTAGGACAGTGATACAACTGTATATGATTCTTCAAATTCCAAATAATATGATTCTTCAAGTTCCAAGTACTATTGTATTACAGAAGATGGTAGTAGGGCTGAAATCTAGCAAGAGTGGTGGCATTTGGTATGAATAGAAGAGAAATTTATCAAACCAAATGTCTTTTCATGCTACATAGGAGTGTGTATAAACAAAATTCTAATTCCTAATGGAACAAGCTGCATTTTTTTACGAGTTTTGTGGCAGTAGTGCCTACTATTATAAAAGTCAAATCAAATGATGTTCAAGTACATGCTTTTTAGGTATTTGCTCACTGTTATTTTACAACTGAAAACATTTTAAAATCTGTTTTTGAAACATGTTGAGAATGATGACAAAATTTGTCCCGTTTGTCACATTGCAGCTGTCATAACTTTGATAAGATCTTTTTTTGTAAATATTATTTTTGGAATAATTAATAATAATAATAATAATTCCATACTTCAATAATACTTCATAATTGTGTATGTACTATACAGTACCAATTGTTGATTTTGATAACATTTTGGAATAAATCTCACTAGAGAACAGATAGCTTTTTGCACAAGTCCACTTTTTCGGGAAGTTGATGTCCTTTTTTGTTCCATCAGCCACATAAATTTTGAAGTTCCACCATGTCACCCATCAAGCCATTATTTCAATGGGTGTTCTTTTTCTATAAATATGATAGTCTTTGGCTTAGAGAAAACAATTTTAGCAGGCTTCCAAAAAATGGTACAAAGGTACAGTCAAACTTGCCGAAGTCGAATCTAAAGTGCCACTGAAATATAGTTAGACTTATACCCATTTCACACTGATGCTATTTTTAGACCGTGGGTTGAGGCTCCAAAATCGGCTTAGTTAACGAATTCTGTGACCCACCGATCCGCGCTACTTGGCATTCGCACAAAAATGTCAATACTATTTTATTGAAACATAATATAATTGTCGGCAATCGT
>NW_022686336.1:15611-27606 GCF_011630105.1 Anneissia japonica
AGACCTAAAATCAAAAGAAATCTCGCTAAATTTCACATGTCTGATGTAGAAACAATCACGAAGCTTCGTAAAATATGCCGACAGCGAATCATTATGATGCTTGTCGCACTGATTGCCTCTAACAACAATGGTGAGCTACCGGCCGGCGGCCCGACTGCGCCTAGCTAGCCTAGGCCTATCTTTCTCGCCAGCTCGACTTCAGCAAGCGAGATAGGAGTTGAATTCGTTTTACTCTCCGAAGGCTAAGGACCATGGAATAATTATAATCTTGTTAATTCGGTACCAGGCCTAGTTTAGTAGTTGATATGTAATTCGGACAACCTACAACTACCCTAGGCCTACTAGTACTACCCTAGGCCTCTAGGCCTAGTCATAATATTCTTCCAAGTTTTCCTGAGATTTCTCATGGTTTGAAAGTGCATGTGTGAAACGAACCAAAAATCTTGGAATATCAAACTTGTTACAACTTGTTAATAGTTGTTAAAAGTTGTAATATTTTCTGCTAGTGTGAAATGGGTATTAGATTAAATCCAACTATAGCAAAGTCAAATTTTATTCAAGTTGTATCACAATAGCAACTTGACTTTGAGAGTTAGGCCTTACGGAGACCGGAACAAATTAGCACGCACTACCAAACGATGTTGACCGCACATTTGTCCTAGTACTTTAGAAGTAAAGGCCTAGGCTACCTAAACTTACCTTGAAAGCAGTATTCTTCAGAGTAGCAATACATTACATTAATTCTTCAGTTATTACAGTATATTTAAATGTTTGCTACTGCTTCTATACCATTCTTTTGAATACAGTATAAAGAGGAATCAGTCAATACTTAAATTAAAGCTTAATCAAATTTATTTTTGATTAACTAACATTTAATAACTGATTTTTGCATGGCCATCGAGCGAACATGTTTTAAATCTGATAAATTCGGTTGGAAAATCCCAAAGACCAAACCAATGCTTACTAGGTGAATGTCTATTACAGTGTACAGTATATATTTCAACACATGTATTAATCATAAGTAAACCAAATGTGTATACGCCGCAACAAAATGGACCGTAAAAAAATTGCACACTACTCATGCATGTGCTTGCTTCTTGCTGCACCGCGAGGAGAGCAAGCGATGCTCTGCAGATAGTTTAATATGACGGGTTATTCCCTATACCCAAATTCCATAAGAAATGTACAGTATTTTACAATTACTATACGTATCTTACAATACAATTTAATTTACTGTATTTAAAAACTAACAAAACTCATATCAATAATTTAGGCCTCCTGCATGATTTTACCTTTGGACATATGTGAGGTCTCACCACAAAATGAGTCTTATGGTTAGAAAATAAAAAACAAGTTTATAGATAGTATATTGCATTTGGGTAGATCACATTAAAAGCTTTAATTTGGTCTGTGAATGGCTACCCTTTGATAAGTAGATCCAGGGATATGAGGTGTATGATTGAGAACCACGTCTTGAGAAAATTGACCTCAAAGATAAACTAGCCTGTAAAAATAATAGGACTAGAATTCAGAATATAGACTGAGAACACTGTTTGATGTAGTTGCAACACGGTTCTCTTACTAATCGGATAATCAACCAATGATAAGAGAACCGTTTCTTTCTCGAAATTCAGAAGGGCCTATTTCTACTGATGAGAAAAAACTGTTTTTATGAACCATTCTTTTTATCAATGGTGTTTTGTTACAGTAGAAATGGGCCAACAAAAGAAAAGGTTCTTTAACGAATGGTACTTTGGCACGGAATGCAAAAGATCAGTTCTTTTGTATGAGGAATGGTTTTTAGCTGCAAGGTACTGTAAATAGTGGCCTAATTTGACCTAAGGTCAACTTAGCCATTAGGCTACTGACTAAGCCTAGTAATAGAATTTTTTTTAGATTTTTGAAAATATTTTTCAATAATTTAGGTCTGATTTTACCTTTGGACATATACTGTACAGTACTTAATTAAAGCTCTTTAATAATGATCAGAAATATTAGACATGTTCCACCTGCTCAGTGGTAGACCTACGATATTATAATTTTATTTATTTGTTATAAAACTTTGTTCTCAACCACACAACAACATGTTCCTTTTAAAGAACAAAACTTTAATTTAACCCTTGTTTTATTTCAATGTCGACATGAGGTATTATTCGGATAGGAGGAATAATTTTTGTCTTGGTAGTCGTTATAGGTAATTTTCTTCTTTATAAATTGCATACTGGGTAATTTTTATGTCATGAGTGTCAGCCTGGTAATCCGATAATCAATCAATGAAATGAGTACTGTTTTTATCATGATTTTCAGTAGAAACACAACTTAAGCAGTTGTTCAACAAGCCATGTGCCAACATACATCATAGTACATCATAGTCATGTTGGTTTATTATTTTATAGGAGAACGACTTGGTAGTACAGAGCAGTATAATTCAGGAGAAGGTACCTTCATCAGACAGGGTTACATTTGCTCCAGTCGTGCAGGCCACAAAATAATCAAACCAGCTGAAAAAAAGGTAAATAGAAGTTAGATACAACCAGTATTGCACTTGCCATCAAATGACATTCATACAGTAATCCACAGTTTCAAACATTTTATTTACATAAATTTCTCATTAATATGTTTTGATTTTTAAACATCTTTTATATTTGTCACTAAATTTGGAATTTTGGAATTAGAAATTGCAGCTTGGGCCCCTAAGCCAGTTAGTCTTAAATGGGCTGCTGTCATTATCCTCCCCCGAAGGAGCGAAGCTGTGGAGAGGCTGTTGTTTTTACCCATGTCGTCGTTGAAATTATAATATATCATATTCGTTTACATTGCAAAAAACAGTAGTTCAATTTGCAGTTGAAATTAAACTTTCTTTCATATTTCTTTAAATTTAAATGAACTTGATTGAATATCCGATTTTACGCAAGTTGCATTGCTGAAAGCGTTTCAAGTTAAATTATAAACAATGATACAGTAGCCTAGTTCTTCTTATGCTGTCGGCGTTGTTGTCGTCGTCGTTGTTGTTGAGCAAATTGTTGTTACCACGATAACTAATGTTTGGTAGGGCCGAATGGTTTCAAACTTAGCAGAATGCAAGATGGTAATAAGAAGACGGAGCCTATTGTTTTTGGTAGGTGTGTGAATATGCTAATTGCTCATTTGCATAATTAATGTCACTAATCAGGAAATGTACAACAAATACCATCACAATTCCCATAAAAGATTTCCAACTTAGTTGCAATCGTAATATATCATATGCATTTACATTTCAAAAAACAGTAATTCAATTTGCAGTTGAAATTAAACTTTCTTTCATATTTTTAAAAAATTAATGAACTTGATTAAATATCGATTTGACACAAATTGTGTTGCTGAAAACGTTTCAAACTAGTCACGATAACGGCCGACACAAGTTGCCTATGCACCTAAGTTTGCCGTCGCCAGTGAAAGTGTGCTGTGCTTTCCTAATTAAGTATACCTAGGCCTATTATGCAGTTTGTTAGGAAATAGTCAGGGGTTCAGCAGCATAAATAATACATAATATGATTTAAATCGGATGATTTCCTGCTGCAACCTGTGGCTGTATTAACCTAGGGCAATGTAGATCTTATGATCAACAATATAGTACACCCACATTGCATCCAATCAAATGAGAACGGACGTACTGACTCGTCTTTTGGTGGGGTTAGCCCGATTGTCTGTCACCTCCTGGCATAGGCATGCCTACACAACAGAATAGCCTACTGTTCAAATTGAAGTTACTTACAGAAGAGACGATCAATCCAAGCTCAAAGACAATCAGACTAAAGAATTGAGATTAGGGGCCTAAAATTTATCGAAATTCGTGGACGGATTTCAAGGCCTAACTTTTGTGCGAATAATATTTATTCGCTGTGCAGGCCTTACCTTACTTGGACCTAGGCCTGTGCCTACTGTAACTATATGGCTAGCCTAAACTAGGTATAGGCTGGTTACCTAGATATATACTATAGGTAGCCTGTAAGTAGATTCATTAATCTACCTGGCCTAGCAGACTACACAGCGTGGTGGGGGCTCTAGGCCTAGGAGGAGTCTTAAATTAAAAAGGAGGGTAGGGGTGATGGGGTATAAAAGTTAAGTTAGGGGGAGGTGGAAGCTTGAAAATGAGGTGATTTTTTTTATTAGGCCTAAAAAAAATGTTATGTTGGCATAACCCGACTGACCCTAAAAAATCGGCTGACCATAGACATTTTTATTTAAATTTCCAGACCTTCATTTAAAAGGAGCGCGATACATACAAGATACAGAGGATTAGTAGAAATAAGTTTTTTTTTTGTTTTTGTTGGTTTTTTTTTAAATTATGGTCCTCTAAAAATGCTCCAATTTGCAATCATGAAAATTTTTAAAATATGACGTAAAATTTGCTGATAATAAAGTTCTTGTTATTACAGTTTGATCCAATTTCTGCCCCTTTCTAACAAAAGAAAGTAATCCACAATTTTTTATTTTATTTTTTTTTACGAAATTGTTTCTGATCAAAATAAGTTTTCCATATAATGTAGTCCGGTTTAGTTATAGTGTACTATTTTACTTTCTAAGAAAAAGAAGCTACTTGGTGTTTACTTCTTTTTGTCAGAAATTATAAGTATAATTTTAGTTTTTGTTTTCTTACAAATAGTATCCACTTGCATTAGAACAGAATGGAGGAACACGAATTTCTGTTAATTTTGTTTCTGATGCAAATCGGACAGATCAATGGATCAATGAAATCATAGCCACATTCCTTTAATTTTTTGGCTATTTCTGCGTATATGGACGCATTTCGCCGAGTTCCATCTAGCCCCTGTTGGATGTTCTCCTCCCCCCAAATATTTATTAAGGCACGGGTCGCACCGTCGGTCCAGTTCATAATTGTAGGCCTACACACGTCCGAGCTTGTCAAAATAAAAGCAAAGAATGACAATCTGCGCTTGTTTTCGCCGTGCATTCTGAGAGAGCGGTAATTACAAAGAAATAATCATAATCTATTATGTAATATTTCAAACGCCCCGCGATACCAGTAAGCATTTTTATCAGTTATTGATTTCTCGGAATCTACTTAGCAACGCTTGAAAATGCAGCGAATAAACTGTCTGGTTAGCCACCCCATCCAGTTGATTAATTACCGCTCGCTATGTTTACGAGAGGTCAAACAATAGCCTGAGGGTGCCAAGTAGGCTTCGCAAGGTCGCGAACCGGCCAAATTTGGCCGGTTCGTCAAGTAGCCTCTTTGCCAGATGGTAATGTAATTACACGCAATTCGACGGCGTTTATACTACACACATAACTTTAGCGGGCTGAGAATGCGGATATTGGTGTGTTGTATAAACGGGCCCAAAGAGAAGCAAAGGCTGATTTATTTTTTCATAATGTGTCATTTAACATTTTCTGACAAAAGTGATCAATTTAAAACCAAAACTTTAAAAATTGTTTTTGTTTTTTGTTTTTTTTAATTTTTTCAAAGTTCTAGTTGTAAAATACCGCATTACTTTGATCGTGTGGCAGCATTTTATCTGGAATTATGGTAAATAACACAAAATGTTAATTATGTGGATTACTTCCTTCTGTCAGAAAGAGGCAGATTTGACTACAATAATCAAAGTGAGGCATTATAAGAGCAGAATTTTAATATTTGCATTTTGAGTAGTGACTTAGAACTGTCTATAGAATGTTTAGTGTTCAATGGAATTTTGTTTTAAAGCCTTGATCTGACAATGCTAAAAGCCTGCCAAGTTTGCTCCTTGAGATGGCGAGGATCGCTTGTTGAAAGGATACGGGCGAACAACAAATTTTCAATAAGTTTTTAGATTAAATATTATTTTAATAGGCTTGAAACTTTGCTTTTCTTTTTCAGCCAAGTATTCATATTTTACTACATCTACAGCAAAATGTTATTCCAGAAGTTAATTCAATAGTGACAGCTAAGGTAAGTGATAAGGCAAAACTTTATTATGCCTGGTTTTATGAACCTGCCAGCAACCGATAATTTCAATTAATACTATTATTCAATTTTTCCTGGAAGTAAAACTATGAAAATTCGAAATTTCAGAAAAAAAAAATTGTTTTTAATATGTCCGCAAGCATAAAATCTTTATTTCTTCCTTCCAATTAACAAGGTATAAAGCTTGATATCAGTCATGCTTCAATGAGTCAGCAAAAGTAACTTAAAAGTTAAAAATAAAAACACAATCACATAAAATGATATAAATTCAATATGATATAGATTAAATAGGATATAGATTTAATCCGTTCCATTGACTTTATATCTATTAATGAATCTTTGAACCTAATGAAAAAAATTGTCAGTGCCAGAAAGTTCCCGACGAGGAGTCGGATTTCCTTTCCCTTGATTTACCTCAGCTCATGTTTGGGGCTGAGATGAGCAAATTTTTTTAATGAACATCTATAAAGATGGTGATCGATCATCTCCCTTAAATTATAGACCTATCTCTCTGCTACCAATCGTTAACAAAATTTAAGAAAAAGATATATATACTAATCTACTTGATAACCTAACAACTCTTGGTGGTTTTAGTGATGTTCAGTGGTTTCAGGCATGGTAGATCTACTGTCTCCGCGTTAGTCACTTTAGTAAATGAATGACTGTATTTTTTTCGATCTTCAAAAAGCATAATTGACTCATTTCCGTTTCAATCTCTTAATCATTTTCATCTAAAGGAATAAACCCAGCCTTATTTTGCATTGTAACTAGTTACCTTAGCAATCGCTGCCAACGTGTGTTGATTGATGGATGTCATTCTGAGTGGGTTCCTACTCTTTCTGGACTTCCACAAGGCTCCATCATCGTCGTCAAATCAAGGAAATTGGTGGTTCATAAGACAGATTTCTTTGTACAATAACTATTTTTAACAGGCATGCAGTACGTACGATTTGTGTACAATCGTCTTGTCTTTCTCACCTATTCATTTCTTAGGCTAGGCCTAGGTAGGAATGACGCTAGCCAGCCAAGGCCTACAACATTGCACAATTGAAGCCACGTGGGCCGCGTAGATCGTAATGCTTATCTAAATCTATTATTTGTCTTCATTTTACAGTATTATAATATTTAAAATGTTGTTTATTATCTAAAAACAACAAAATTCAACATATTGTAGGCCTAATCCTACAGTTCGTTTAAACACAATCACGATCGCATCACATGTGTGGAAAATCCCTGATAGATCATTCTGGGCATGCGCATGGACAGTTTTGAAGCAGTCTGTGATGATACGATCGTAGTTTTTTACGAAAGTGATATTTCCCATGCCAAAGATAACGATAAAACGAACGCTAAACGAAATTTATTCGGCGATTTTTTTTATGTTAAAAAACATATGTATTATACTACATTATTAAATTAATACAAGTACGATCATTCTTTCACCAGCAATATAGTGATTTAATAGAGAAATTAACAAAATCACAATCTGTAGATGACGATGTAAGGTCGAGCGTTCGGAAACATCGTAGTTTATACTATATAGGCCTACTTTAGGTAGTAAAAAATTTCCGAGGCTGCCAACCTCGGAGAATTTAAGGTCGGCAAATTTTTGCCGACCTAATTTTTTCCTAATTTCATGGGCTGCTATACACCTCTAAAAGCTTCAACCAAAAAACCCTTTCAGAATGACATAAACAAAGTGACCTCTTGGGTTTCTGAAAATAATTTAAAATTAAATTAAAGTTCATGTTAATTTCAAAGTCCAAACGTCCTAACTACTCATTTAAACTTAACGATTATTTAATTGACGAGGTTGAGACTTACAAGTATCTCGGATTTGAAATATCTAATGATCTTAGTTGGAAAATCTCATATTGATATTATTAGTAAAAAAATTAAAAAAACTTGTTGGTTATCTGTATAGACAGTTTTTTAATGAATACGATTCTTGTACACTTCTCAAATTATACGTTGCTTTAATACGACCGCATTTAGAATATGCTTGCCAAGTTTTTTGATCCTGAATATTGTAATCATATTAATCAAATAGAATCTGTTCAAAGATTTGCATCTAAAGTTTGTTGTAAAAATCAGGAATATTATATACTGATAGGTGTAGACAAATGAATATTATGACTTTGAAATTCAAATAAAACTAGTATTCTTCACATTACTAGATCTAAAAAGGAGTACCGTCCGATTTACTACTTGAATGGCTCCCCAATTCAATCTGTCCTAAATCACTCGCACTTGGGCGTCACTATTAACCATACCTTAACTTGGGATGACCATGTAAAAAATATTACAGCAAGGGCAAATAGGATGATTGGTTATATTGCAAGTATTGCCGGAGGTACTTCATCAGCGGCTATATTTGCATTATATCAAGCTCTTATTATTCCTATACTTGAATATGGCATTCCCGCTTGGCTTCCCCAAACTTTAAAGTTGACTGATAGAATCGAATCTGTACAGCATAGAGCCACACGTCTAGCATTAAAGCAGAGACGTGGGGACATGGATTATGTTCTTAGATTAGAACAACTGAACTGGCCTCGTTTATCGAGTAGAAGAACTTATCTTTTAATATCATTTGTATGTAAAACACTGATAGGTTCCATTGACTGTAAAAGCATTCGTGAAAATGTATGCGTCAATACTCGACGACAAGAAACTTTAAGCTTCAAGCATCTGTATGCTCGAACTAATTGTCTTCATCACTCTGTAATACATGTTTTTCGCGATTGTGGGGAGAAATTTCCAATGAAATTAAAGACTCATTTCTTGTTAAATAAAATAAAAAATAAATAAATAAAGTTATATAGGCCTATACTGTATTGTAATATATTTTTATGGGTATGTCTTTTTGTGAAGCTGGGTGGCTGAGGACTTTATACTTAATGTAATAGTGATTAGGTCCACTTTGAAAGTCCTGACCGACCACTTGTTTTGTCTGTTTTAATTGGAAATAAAAGAATAAGAATAAGAATAAGAAATCTAGACGTTCAATACTGAAGCTTGAAACCCTGTTCAGGTTTGTTAGAAATTTTCATTTTTTACCTCCTGGCACCTTAGTTGAACCTGGCTGTCGTAGTAGTAGAAATAATCACTTTAACTCATTGGTAGTCCAGAAATGTAGAACTCGAGCTATACCAACCAGTACATACTAACCAGTCATCATTTTCTCATCGACATTAGCCCTGTGGAATAGTCTCCCTAACAATATAATTATTTCTAAATATGTTTATCAGTTTAAAAAATTAGTTTTATCTCATGTTTCATAGTTTGTATTTGTGTGTTTCTATATATTTCAGCTAATCATTATCACTGGCCTTAGTAATTTATTAACAACAGAAACATGGTTAAATAGTACATTTAAGCTGATATAAGGTAGGATCTGAGATAACAGAAGAGACAGTTTCTCCAATGAAATGCACTGAACTTGTACCAATTCTGTTCTTAAACTTGTAAAGTTTGGATATTGCGGTAAATGCATAGAAAACAACTTGCAATATACAGCACTTTGCAACTTTCATGGTGGTGAAGGCAAATTTGTTGTGTTTTCCTATTTATTGATGAATCTACTATTCTTCCATGATTCTACATAGTGTAAATACTTACTTGTGGACTATGATGAACAAGATTACTGGTGTGTTACGTGCTGATTCATTCCTTATAATTTTCCTAGGCATGGTCCTTCCAGTGGTGTAACGATGAGTCATGGTTTCTGGGGGTCAAGAAAGTGTTGGTGGCTCCTTGCATAAAGTAATTATTCTACTTTATGCAAGGACTTTATTTTTCTCTTCTATTTCTATTTTTAGAATTTAAAAAAAAAAAAGGAATTAAAAAAAAAAATACATTGTACTGTAAGAAGTATCCACTACTTGCCAGTGTCATCAAGGGAATATTAGTCCGTAGTTTTCTGGGTAGATTCCCATCCCTAAGAACGCGAAATTGGCCCGATTTTTTTTTGGGTGGGGTGGGGGAATTATACCCAGGGATTCCCTAGGCTTAGTGCAAGAACACAACGAAAATGATGATCGTTTTGCGAGGTGCCAGATGCATTTCAACAATTGCCCTACGATTCAATAGTCGGCGAAGAAATCAGTCTTTACTCGAGCATCAAAATATAAGCTAGGCCAGCCTTAGCCTAAACTTGTTTTCTTGAATGATGTAACAAGTTATTTTCAGCAGCGAATCTCTGTGGGAACATGTGAGTCTTGCTGTGAATTAATGATCCGATCAGCCAACTGGGTGGCTATTGTCTATTTTTAGCTGCAGCAGTTTAACATGCGAGTCTTCACGCTGTGAAATAACAATCCAATCAGCCCACTGAGCGCGTTTTTTCACGGACGGACCGTGGTGTTATCTATTTTTAGCCGCAGTTAGCGAGCTGTTTATTTTTAGCGACAGTAAACAACAAAATAATTTATAAGGATGGGCTCTGCATTCAACTTTATGGCAACCGATGTCTGTTCTAAGCAATTGGAAGAGTTTCAAGTTGGCAGAATTCGGAGACAATTCATTTATTTTTTGTGAGCATTTGTTAAATTTACCAACTTTAGCCTAGGCCTACTCACCCAAATACACCCTCAAACCCTGGGACTTTACCCAGGGAAATTCTTGTACGCGAAGTCGGGGTGGGATTATACTCGGTGGAACTACTGTAATATTTCATAGCAGTAGTGACTGAGAGAGTTTACTCTATTGAAAAAAATAAGACCAAGCATCGAGCTAGCATGACATGCTTTAATAACACACAAGCTGAAAATTTTGAACAGAGATATTAAGTGTCATTCGTCTAATGAATATTTGTGTTGGTTGTGACGTAAATAAACAGTACATTTGAAATTAAGTAACTCTTTTATTTAAAGCAACTGTACAGGAATTAGGATATATAATTATCATCTTACAATTGTTTGGGGTGGGGGCATATCGGGGTGGGGCTGCCATATTGAATTTAAAATGGCTGCCATTTAAAATGGTCGCACTTTAATAAGAACATGTATTTAATTATTATTTATACTGAACAAATGTCTTATGAAAAAGATATACACATTTGGTTAATTAAATATACAAACTGCAGCAAATAAGTGATTTTAATGGCCGCCATCTTGAAACCCAATATGGCCACCATATGACATTAATACAAATGGTATCATCGGATCTATTGACCATGATAATATACAGCTTGCCACCAAAATCAGGTTCATATGTGGTCTAAAAATGGAGTTACTGTCAGTTTTATGTTTCAAAATGGCTGCCATTTTGGATTTCAAAATGGTGGCCATAAAATGGTCGGGAAAAAATGGCACCCAATTGGAATGTATTCTACTGGCCTTAAGGATTCTAAATTTGCCAAGAACTTTCTTTGAGCATTAAAATCTCACGGATCTCATATTTGGAACATTAGGGACCCTACTACTTACTGTAGGGTGTGCAGACTAAACACTCCTAACAAGCCCCTTCTCCATTCCCACCCTTCACTAGGCTAGGCAATCTAGCATTTGAAGTCAACAAATTGCAAACAAAGGTTTTTCCTTTTTAATAAAATACATGTAATGAGGGAATGAACCTGACCTATTGTGCAAATTATTCAAGTTTATGTTTCATTTTATTATATTTTTTTATTAAAGGGGATTAATATCTAAAACCATATCTTCACCACATGTCCCGTTGCTGTGTATACAAAATTATTACGGATGAATATATAGTTCCCATATCTTGGAAACTGTTGGTCTGTGGGAGTTTCCTTTTTTCACACTTTTTAGAAGTTGCATGTTTCTATTTGCTCTAATGTTATTATGAATGTATTAGTTTTTAGTGTAAGTGTACGATGAGATGATAAAAATACACCACACTAATTTATATGTAGACTGTACAATTTATTCCAAGTGTAAAGCGTATTTACAAAAACACTTGAGAAACAAGTTGATGATATATACAAATTGATAGAAAGCGAAAGTAATGTGTACTCAGGAAGGACAAACTGAGGAGTGTCTGTAAAAGTACAAATGTATGTGATATAGCATCACCTTTCATACCATC
>NW_022686336.1:27665-28585 GCF_011630105.1 Anneissia japonica
GAATTAAGGCAAATGACCTTAAGGTAAATGACCTTCCTAAGCTTGGTGTATAACCCATGAAGTTGGGATATTAGTTAAAAATGCAAGGTATTATTTACACACAGATCCTATATACAAATTTACAGATGGTAGTACTGCTACAGGTTCATTCAGATGAAGGTTTGCTGTATGGTATACATAATGGTATGGAATTCTAGAACTCAAACCGTGGACACTTGCATTCTTTATTTCTGCTTCTAATTTGCATATTTTTGCCAGAATATGTGAACACTATATTTTCATTTCTAATGTGCATATTTTAGAGCTAATATATACGAACAGTACGTGTGACCGAATGTAGGTAAGAATGGCCCCGGAAAAAAATATGCAACTCATAGATAACCACAAACTTCACTTTTGTTAAATATCAAATGAATTAACTTTACATGTTATAAACAATGCAAATAAACAGTAGTTAAAGCATGTGGATCAATTGTGTGTTTGAATCACAAGTTCATGTATGGGAAAGGGAGAGTCTTACTTTCTCGCAAATTTAGCAATAAATGGTCTGCTTAGAGTTTATTCAAAGAAGTATTGCTTTTAGTAAACTGAATCATTAGGAATACATTTATTTATTTATTTATTTTTTGGTTAAAATTTAGATTTTTTATGAAAAAATACTTGCAAATACACCACAAACCTCTAAACACACTGCAAACCCCATCTAAACCATATAATTATGATTGTAGAACTCTCTTTTTCTTAAAAAAAAAATAACAATTTGATGTTCATACTAACCCACTGTTTGTGGGGTTTACCAATACACAGATTGAATTTTTGGAAAATTGTGATTTCGCTTCCATGAAATCGGCCACAAGTAAATTATTTTAGTATTAATAAATGCATGATTTATGTTGATTTATTGATTATGTTGTTGCTAT
>NW_022686336.1:28601-32588 GCF_011630105.1 Anneissia japonica
GTGTAATTCATGGCTTTTTATTTATCTTTGAATATTTTATTATTGAATATTAATTCTTGCAAAAAGTAAAATGTAAATGGCAATTTGTTTGATGTTAGATTCCTTTTAAGAACTAAATTATTTAAGATTAACAAATGCATATATTGACTAAAGAAAATCAGTTTTAATACAGAATTTGATTATTGGGGCCATTTTTACCTACCTGTCATATGGGGCCATTTTTACCGGGGCCATTTTTTCTGGGGCAATTTTTTCCAGGGCCATTCTTACCGTACACCCGTGTGACCATGGTGTGATTGTAGACTTTTATCCTTTCTCTTCTTTTTAAAGGCTATTTGCAAAGTAAAGAGGGGATTCTTTTCAAAATAAAATGCTGTAAATTACAGGAATTACTACTATAAAACAATAAATGGGTATCATGGAGTGTATTAACCTGTATTAATCACCTACTGTAAACTACTGTATAAACCAAGCGTGTTTTTAAATTATTTTGTTGCTGTGAAAAAAAGCCAATGCTATCTTGAGAGAGTACTTTTGCAAACTATATTAGAGGAGAGCTTCAATTCGAAATGGGCTTCTTCTCGAGATTAAGCCCATTGGGCTTCTATTTGAGGTTTTACAGTATGTGACCAAGGTGTTATTGTGAAATTTCACCCCCTCATTATGTGTATTTGATTAAAAAAGGGAAACCTTTGTTTGGAATTTGTTTGACTTTTGGCTATTTCATAGCCTTACATCATACAGAATAAAGAATATTAATTTTATATTAAATACTGTATAAGAAATAGCTAAAGTTGGCGTGTTCTGCCTATGGAAATGTCCTGTACATCAGAGTGAAGAAGTTTAGATAAGAAAAACCTCATTTTTTTCTCTGGTCCCATATGTGACATTAACATTAATTGGGGTTAAACCTCATTAGTGAAGATATATAAAGTAAAAAAAGATAACAGTAAACTAGCATAAGTATATGTTACATAAAGCATAATAAGAGGCTCAAATATTTGTCTATTGTGATTGAACTAGAAGCTCGAGTCTCTGAATGTCGTGTACGTCACAATTTCAAATTGCTTGGACCTGCCCTAAATCAGTTTAACACTTATACGAGGTCAGATAGAATTAAAACAAATTGGATGGCAGAGAAATATACACAGATATTACTATGAATCCATGAAATTGCTAGTTCTTCCAGGTAAACGTTAGTACTGTAGATGTACTGTATTAATTATCGTATTGTATCCGTTTGATAGATAGAATTTATCATGTTTGGTTGATAATCTTAATGTGAATATTAATTTTCATTCATTTCTTTCATTGGGTTAATCAAAAACATGTAATATGTGCACACACATCAAACTTACAATGTAATATAGTTTTTGCACAATCAATTCTTGGGTAATTCCTATTTTAACACTGTATTGCCGATGTGATGATGTACTTTATTTTTGTGATGATACGTCGTCACTCCAAAAATTGGCGTTTTGTCTCACTAGCCACACATCTGCTGCAGCTGTAAATACTGCACATGTGAAAAAATGGTTGCTTATAGTGAGTCGTTCAGTGTGAAAATATCTCCTCTACTTGCCATTCAGATGGTACTGTATGTCCACTCGCCATTAGTAACTTCACAAGCGACTACTGTGAGCGTAGTAAACTATTTCAGTGAAAAATGGGTTTAATTTAATAGGCTTTTATAGGCTCACGCTGTACAAGTATGATACTACTTTGCATAATAATTTTACAGGGTTTATAATACAGTGTCTTATTATTCTGTCATCATCAGGAATGATCACATAACTCCTGATGATGACATAATGTCGAAAAATTGAACACCAACACGATGGAGTGCATTTCAATACTTGAACTGAATAAGGTATTCACAAGGAAATTATAAAGTAAAGATGATGATTAATGCAAGAGCTGTGTTTGTGATCAGTATTAGGGCTTTGTGAACCCAACAACTTGTTATACTGTAATGTGGCTCTGCATGCCCATACACATACAGTACATAATGCAACTTTATTTTAGCTCATCAGCCAATTTTTACTTTTTGTATGTTGTTATTGTTTAATAAAAATAATGAATATTTTATACTGTATGTCAATAAATTATTGCTTTTTTCAGGTTACGAATGTGAATCCCAAGTTTTGTCGTTGTGCTATTCTTAGTGTTGGTGATAAAAAACTGCAGACAACATTCCATGGAGTCCTTAGAAAAGAAGACATTCGAGCTACAGAGAAAGACCGAGTAGAAATGTACAAATCATTTAGATCCGGTGATATAATATTAGCAAAAGTGGTGAGCATATTTTTTTGACAGATTCATTAAAACCATTCAAATATCTAGAATTCTGTGGGTGTCAAAGTTCATGCCGTGGATGATTTGAGACTGTTTTCAATGGCAGCAAAAATAGATAGTGCGCTTTATTGTGATCAGAAGATTAAAATAGGAACAATTTAAAAGACTAGCAATCACTAAAAAACACATGTTAAGATATATATCTTGGTATCTTTATTGCAAAACATATAAAATACATTTGCAGCCAAAGGCTGAATTGCTAAATTTTTTTAACAAAAGGTGACAAAAAGGTAAAAATTATTTAAAACATCAAACATCAATATTAAGCAATAAAAGAAAACCATTAACAATTAGAAAAAAAAGGAGATCAAGATGGTTTAATAGCAAGACTTTTTTTTACACTTTGTTTCGCGAACCCGCTGCGCTCCCCTCCCAATATTGATGACCCAGAATAAAAATAGGATTCCAACCCACCACACAAGTACCCAACCACCACACAACCCACATTCAACAACAAAATTCCATTCCCACTATCCCCCACCACCTGCCTACGTTATACGTCCATGGGAAAACAATTTAAAAACAAAATTTTATTGCCAAATTTTCCCCACCCCAACGACCTCCCTTCTCAAAAAAAAAAGTAAATAAATAAAATAAAATAAAATAAAAATAAATAGATGAAGCGAGGTGCGAAAAGATTGCGTGACAATAGTAGAATTTGACAATACAAGTATGATCCATATTGTGAGGCTAAAATACACTTATTTCAGCATTTTTCAGATATTTTCCTTTTCAGAGAGAGAGGAAAACATAATGTTTTAAATACTTCAAAACGATGCTTGCATTATTAGGCTTTTACAAATTGTTTGCTCAAGCAACCTTTATTCCCATCCCAGGCATTAGGCCAAAAAAGATTTTTTGTGACACCTATTTTTAAGCACAAAACCGTCCCATAATATTAAGTTTTTAATTATTTTGAATCATTTTAACATGCAAATGGTCACAAAGAAATTTCAACTTTTTCAGCCGATTATTAAACAACAAACAACTGGAAATGCGTGTAAACTTCTGGCTACTGCAATGAAACAACATATTCTTACTCTAGAGAAATCCCCATTTCTCGCTAGACGGTCATGCTGTGTTGTTTTCAACATCAGTTTAGTTTAAGGTTTAATAATAAAATCTAATAAAATAAAACACTTGTGAGTATTTCAATCAATCATTCTCTTATTATGGGGACTAATAACAGTCGGTATTGAGCTAAAAGTATTAGTAATTCTAGGTCAAGTCATTACTACTCATGGTCCACTGTACCAAGCATGCAGCATCATGCATCACGTTTTTATAAACTAAAACAGAACTGGAGAAATATTATGTAATACAAAGTTTACGCATGGGCAGATGAAGTATGCCTTTCTTCAGTTAAATTCCAGTAAAAAAGTTATTACAATTTCAAGAAAACTCGTGTTTTTATAGCATACATTAATTTCACAAGTTTTTATTCTAAAATCATAACACAGCATATAGCATAATGGGTAATTCCGTGTCAAATCAACCAGAGTTCCCAGGTTGACCATCTCAGATTTTTATGAAACTCCATAAAAATGATCCACTATGTGAAAAATCAACATACACAAAAGATTAGCCCTACTGAATATGTAGTTTTTGAGATATTGGCGCCCCCCCCCCCCC
>NW_022686336.1:33622-35846 GCF_011630105.1 Anneissia japonica
CATCACATAACCGTACCAAGACCAATTTGCATATTAGTAGATCCATCTGCACCAAGTAAGTTTACAATAACAAATATGGAACGCCAAAGATGCCTTTAGTGATACCAAAATTGCTGGTTTTCATGACATGGGGAAAGCACTCAAACATGAGTCACTGAGGCTACATAAATTAAAGGGAAATCAAAGTTTTAAAGCATCACAAGGATGGTACCTTAAACGAAATGGAATAAGTTTTAGATGATCGACATATATTGCTCAGCATGCAAGACCTCTAACAGATCACAGAGTAGATAGGTTCCTACGCTACATTCTAAAGATGAGAAGAATGAGAGAATATGATCATCGTTTTATCGGAAATATGGATGAGACTCCAGTTTGGTTTGAGCAGGGAGAAGCACACTAAACAAGAAAGGAGTGTCAGATGTTAGTGTTGCGAGTACTGGGCATGAAAAACAGCGGCTCACCGTCACTCTTGGAGCCTATGCAGATGGAACTAAAATGCCACCTCTTGTGCTTCTTCCAGGTGTTAGGCCTTTGAAGAAGGAGGAAATCCCGCCTGGGGTTGTTGTATACACGTGCGGATCCGGGAAAAAAAGTTGGGCTGACGAAGACAGCATTAAATTTTGGCTCAGGAGAATATGGGAGAAAAACAACTCTCAGAGACGTCTGTTGGTATGGGATTCATTCCGTGGGCACCTCACTGACTCTGTTAAAAAACTTGTCCATGAGAGCTACAACAGTGACCTTGCTGTCATACCTGGTGGCTGCACCTCCCGATTACAGCCTGCAGATTTGTCGTGGAATAAGCCATTTAAGTCGAAAATGCAGGAACTATACGACGAATGGCTATTCAGTTGGCCGATTGAAAACCTCATTCGGTAATCGAAAACCTCCACCAAAACCAGTCCTACTACAGTGGATAAAGCAGTCATGACAATGCATAACCCCAGAAATTATCATAAAATCTTTCAAAAAATGTGGGATAACTTTGGCAATGGATGGCTCTGAAGACGAGCTATTTCCATCACTACTGACAGTAGTGATGACGATGACCCATTTGAAGTGTTTGACGAGGAAGATATTGCGATGGAGGAGGAGGTAGTAGAAAATATCGAATGTGGACATTGTGATTAGTGAGGGGGAGTCTGGGGCCAACAGTTTGCAGAAAGAATGTGACCACTCCACAGATTACGATAGCCCTGGATATTAATAATTCTAAATGAACTTAGCTGTTTTTTTTTGGACTGTACAGTTATTGATTGTTATTAACTACTGTTACTTGTGTTTTGAATTGCCGTTTACGTTGATTATAACTATAAATAAAAAAAGAGAAATGACAGGCGACACTACAATTTACAAAGGCATTTACCGTAAAACTTCTAATGTAATAATAAATAACCCTACTTTATTAACATTACCCACTCATGGCTAAAGTTAATATAAAATAATAACTCACTAATCTATAATTAAAAACACATTACTACCCCATGAAGTAAACGAAAATATAGACAAATGGCGTTATGATTTAAAATAGAATTCTGTAAAATGTAAAACTCGTAGTACTAGTACTTTCTTATTTCTTTGAATTGCTGACGTAATAACCTTAATTACAGTAGATGATAGGGGATATTATCAAAGAATAATAATAACGCAGGAGTTATTAAATATACTTCCGCCAGTGTTTAATGTAGCCTAGCGGTAAATCATAATTAATGATAAATATTCTAACAATTCTCGTATGTGCGATTGAATCATACCAGCATTTGAAATTAATATTGTGAAAATAAGTAATGTAAAAAAATCCAGCATTTGTATTTGTTATTGTACCGGCTGGAGAATACGCCTTTTTCACGAATCGGTAGACATCTTGAAGTGATGACAAACATTGCGAATCAGCGGTGCGTAACCAACAGAAATAAGATAAGCTTTTGGGCAGATTTTTTGACATCATGTTATTTAAAAAATCATAACTCTATAACGGGGCGTCATATCCAAAAAAAATTTCCAGCAAAATGTTCTTAAAAGACTAGTCTACACCACTATATGATTGAAAAAAAAATTGAAAAATTTTTTTGACCTCTGAAATCAAGATTGAAAAATAAAAGCCTATCTCAGTAGTGTATTAAAATAGGTATATGCATTACAGTGCTGTAGTACTAGTAATACTCTGAACTAGCATTGTTTTAGTTACCATATGAGAGTTTCCTGTGTTAAAAACATGATT
>NW_022686336.1:35855-37912 GCF_011630105.1 Anneissia japonica
ATTTTTTTTCAATCATATAGTGGTGTAGACTGGTCTTTTAAGAACATTTTCCTGGAAACACTTTTTGGATACGATGCCCCGTTATGGAATTATGATTTTTTAAATAACATGATGTCACTGTCAGAAAATCAGCCCAAAAGCTTATCTTATTTCTGTTGGTTACGCCCCGCTGATTCGCAATGTTTGTCATCACTTCAAGATGTCTACCGATTCGTGAAAAAGGCGTATTAATAACATACAGTACTGTAAAACCACGTGTGACGAGTTACGTTACCCATATTGTAGGAGCGGTTGGCGCACCGGTTGTGGCTTGGACTCCCAACCTTGAGGTCGGGGGGTCGGAACTCTGGCTGTGAAAATTTCGCTTGTGTCCTTGGGCAAGGCACTTTATCTACGGTTGCCTCTCTCCACCCAGGAGTACAAGTGGGTACCTGGTAGGTTCCAACACAACCTGCGCTGATTACTAGCTGCAATTTATGGAATGATAATTTCATTTACTAATTTAATTTGGTGTTTCAATGTGTTTGATCCAATGACCGGGGTAGTAATGTGAAGCGCTTAGAGGCCTTGTAAAGGCATGAAGCGCTATATAAGAACGACATATTATTATTATTCCACACAGCACATACTGTCAGGACATCGGCTAGTCAATTATTTCCAAGGGGTTGACATTTAAAAAAAAAAATGTTATTGTATATTGAATGTTTGTCAAAATAAAAGTAAATAACAACAGTAACTCAAGATGTACAGACCAGGGAGATGTAAATATAAGAGGAGAGAGTTCGAAGCTGGTTTCTTTGAAGTACTGTAGGCCGCCGCTCCCATAAAAAATAATTACGCTAATTACTTAATGACCAAGAGGTAATAAATCATGGCCTCCGATATTGCGCAAGATCATGTCACTCTGGGGGTCATGGGTTGAAATCAGTGATGCGTGCCGTCGCCGAACAGCATTGCCCAAAACATGGCTGCTTACAGTAAAGACGATTTCTTAATTGGCTCCGATCTTAGCGATTTAAGCGACATAGAAAACAAAGTAAACACGATTGACTTAGGTATAAATGATATGAAAATTATGGTGACGAAGAAAGGGGTCATGACAAAGTGCGAGCCAGCGAGTCATGCGAGCCAATGCACGAGCCATGCGAGTCATACGAGCCATACATTTTAAATCTTTTTTTTCACCGGGAACTTTGCTGTGTAGTCCAGTCATGCGCAGTACATACACTTTTGGACTTAGTTTTTTTTTAATCGTCGATCCGAAAGTATGCAGTGCTGATAAATGTTGTTAAAATACAGATATACAGATACGTTCATACAGATATATGAGGCATGTTGTGGCAAAATGGCTAAGTTGTAGCAAAAATAAAAATTTAAGTTATTGGTATTTTCAGATACCTGAGTATGTGATCTTTAAAATGAGGGGTCATTTATTCAAATTGGACATTTCAAGCCTAAGTTATTAGAAAGTAAATGTACAGTACTCGTAGAGTAAAGATAAACAAGATTTTGATTAATTGCCTTTCAAAGTTATTTGCGCATACATTGTTTAATAGAATGAACTATAAAAATAACGTTAAATAAACAATTTGTTGACCACTTCCAGAACTAATACTTTAGGAGATGATTATAAGACATTAAACTGTTGATCTATAGTGAAAACAAATTTGGATTTTTAGGCAATTTTTTGAGCTCCCATATTTTATAGCTCAACTACTCAATATTGAACTGTGTGACAACTTAACCATTTTGCCACGACATGCCTCATATATCTATATCTGTCTCTTATACACATCTAGATGTGTATAAGAGACAGAACTTGTACTTTGTAATAAGAGAAATATGTATATTATCGCTGCTTGGAACAGTAACAACTCGAAAGTCCCATGCTACTGCTCTGTAATGCATTGGCCTATTTTAATACACTACTAAGATAGGCTTTTCTTTTTCAATCTTGATTTCAGAGGTCAAAAAAATTTTTCAATTTTTTTTCAATCATATAGTGGTGTAGACTGGTCTTTTAAGAACATTTTCCTGGAAACACTTTTTGGATACGA
>NW_022686336.1:37948-51271 GCF_011630105.1 Anneissia japonica
ACCTTACGTTACGTCGATTTCACAACGCACCAGTCGCAATCGGTTTCCTGTCAAATCGCATTTTGTTACGATAAAACGACGTTGTCGTAAGTAAATCTGCCTTCTTACGTCGACAGGAAACCAGGCTTAATATAATGCATGATGTCATGATGACAAATAAAATACAGTTTAGAAATCAATGAATAAAATGTACATTTGTAAAAATAATATATATTATATATAGTTAGATACTGTATTCATAGAGAAATATTGCGTATGAAGGCATAATCACATGTAGAGCCTAAGTCCTTATTTAGACCCTTAATGTGAGTTTTTAACCGGATTATCCATTTCATTTCTGCGTTACGTCGTTCTTGTGTTGATTTAAAATTGCAACCTATTATTATAGCCCTAAAGTCATTGATGGTGTGATTAGGTGAATTAAAATGTACACTTACTGGGCAGTTGAGTTTGTGTCTTATAGATGATATGTGGTTGTTCATTCTAGAGTTAGACCAGTTGTATCAGGCAACGGCACTAAACCAGAAGAAATTTTCATTTCATCTATAAGTAGCGAAACATTACGTTCATATTGTTCCATACTATCTACATTGATATTGTTGTCCTGGCAAACCCTTTCAATATAGCTCTCATTAATGCCTGGAGTTGGGGATGTAAAATGCGTGTATTTTTGCAATGTTTTTGCATGTAGACATTTAAAAAAACCGTTGATTTGGCATGCAGAGCGATGCACCACCTTAAAACTGCTGGGTGCCATCTCATCTGTTTATCTTTTTCAAAAGCCATTTTCTGCTGAGCCCAAAGGAGTTTGGCAGCCGGTTTGTCTTCCAAAATAGACTCAAATTCCTTGTCTTTTAGGGCAGCGGCAATGCAATCAGTTTGTACAGGTGATATTTCTGTGCTTTCACTTCGAATTAGCTCATCAATTTTAATTTTGCGGCCACTGCTTTTTCTTTTCAAGTTTAAGTTTTGTTCTTTCAAAAGTGTTGCCTTTTTTAGCAAGGCTGAGCGTTCTAGACAGTCATTTCTAGTTTTTGAACGCAACAAGTCGTCATCAACATGAATTTTTTTTTTCCTTTTTGCATCAGGTCACTTCTAATTATCCAGCATTTTTTGTGAGCATTTTACATTGTTCTTGCCTAGCTTCTGTCAAATCGAAATTGCCAACACAAATGTTAGCTTGAGAAACAATGGTTAGCATTTCCACAATTTCTTCTGTTCTCAAAACATTGCCAAACTTATTGAAGATGTTGACTGTTCTGGACACCTTTATGCCATTGCAAAACACTTCCCAAGAAATCTCACTGAAGTGCATTTATTTGCATATCCTTTACTGGACAAGGGTCCAAACATGTGTAGCTCACCCTCAGTCCAGTGAACAAGACCGAGCTTTTCTCTGCATCCAATGACCACTCCCCTTCTTATACTATCAGTATTCTTGTTTGTAAAGTCTACAATATTTATATTTATGGTTACAGACTTATTCTTTTTTGCTTTATCCCACCGTCTTTGTAATGCTTCAACACAATTATAACAGACATATTTTGGGAAGCATTCATCGCCTCAAGATCTATTCCAAATGCACGACTAACTTGCAAAGCAAACCTTCCTTTTTCGTATGGACATCTCCCTTTAACGAAAACTCTGGCAGAACCACACAGTCGGCAAAGATGATCCATGTCCTAAGAACAAAAAGGAACATTTCTAGTTATAATAATAATAATTATAAATAGTGTAAAAATAAAAAACTATGTAATATTAATATAAATGAAAAAATTAAAATTAATAATATATTATTTTATGTCTACATACTACAGTATCTACAGTAATTAATAGATTATCAATTATTTATACATGACCTACAGATTTAAAGATTTTTATATATATTCTTATGCAGTATTGACTATCATTTAATTGATCTGTTTAGACCTATATTATTTATTTTTACATCCGAATGCAGCTGTTTAATACTATCATCATCGAGTCTAAAAAACAATGATTTGCAATCTCCTGTTCTAAAAATAAATTGTATTGACTGATATACCTACTACCTAGGCCTAGACTAGGGTGGGCCTAGGCCCTAGCCAGGGAGATTGCCTAATCCGGTTCAGTTAAATCAAATAATTACGAATTAAATAATCAATAACACAAACTCAACAATTTTCGTTAACCAAGGGCCTAGGCCTCCGTTTAATTTTGTTAACCTAGACCTAGGCCTCCGTCTACCTTCCTAACTAAACCCGCCACACGTCAACCCGACCGATGAAAATCATACGTCACGACCCGCTCGATGCCAATCAGACGGATTTAATGGTCATACAAAAATTTTTTTTTTTTTCACGGATAGGCTTCTTACCTTTATATTATAAACCAATCAGGTGTCTGTAGGTGTCTATTTTCCGTAAAATAAGGTGAAACTAACCAGGAAATCAACGTAAATTTTATTTGCTACAACAGTTTAGACGATTTTCAAAACAGGATGCAACGATCAAAAATTGGATGTACCTTGGCAGGATTTGCTTACTAATTTTGCGCGAATTTCCAACAAAGGAATTGCGCATGAAAAACTCAATTGCAAATACTTCTGCGCATGTAATTAATATTAATGAGGTTTTTCGTTATTTTCATGAAGTCGTTTCTATAACTTTTTTCGATAGAGGGCGGGCTTTTGAGCGGTGGCGATCATAGGTTTCAAAGGTCAGCCTAAGGGCATTTATAGGCAGTTAAGGAATAGCCAAGGCTATGCGGTGTCTTTGGAAACAGCATATCGCACACCTCCTTAATTGGATTAAGATGGGCTGAGATCTTCGAACTCTCTCCTTATTTTTACACCTCCCTGTACAGACGATGCTTTATTTGAGAAACAAAAATCAATAGGAGACAATAAAAATACATTTTTTAGATTTTTTTCCCTTTTAAATCCCGACCGCGAATGGTGCAATCTGTCATGTCACTGGAACTCCTGTGTAGGTGAAAGGTTGTCAGCTGAGTAATTTGATGCGTAAAAAAATGTTTGTCTAAACATGGCCGTTTCATCTTCAAGTTCTGCTACAGAAAAGTACCAGTATACATATAAAATTAAAAGTGCTGTTAGAGGATTCCATGTGTACCAAGAAACCTGGATTCCAAAAATCGAAGAGATTCTATCAACAGTTCATGAGGCCGACAATGTTTTTGACAAGCACGCGATTGCTGTTGTGAAAGGAGAAGCACCGCGCTACATCGTCGGACATTTACCCCAAGAGAACTCGAAGATATTTCATTTCTTTTTGAAACACAAGGGAATTATTGATGTTCAAATAACCAGCAACAAACGAAGGAACAGCAAAATAGCAGGAGGCCTGGAGATACCCTGCACATTAACTTGTTCCTCTACAAATAAAGAACTTATTGACCATTTAAAGCAGCTTGTTTAGGTAATTTTTGATTTTACAATTCACCTCTAATAATTTTGAAAAAATGCAACGCCCCCTGGGGCGTTTATGAGAGACAATATGGTATTTTGAGCACCGACGATGTTGTTCATCTCGCTCAAATCCATGTGATTTAGATTATACCAGCGTGTTACTTAGACAAAATCAATGTTGCTGATGGTCATAGTTTTTAAATAAAGAGACAGAAACTAACACATCTCCATTTACGTTATGGTCGCCCTGAAAAGGGTCGTTTGTTTTGGGTATTTTGGGGGTTTTTGATGACCTCAACATCTGCACGAGGCGTACATAAACTGAGGGTTCGTATAACTGTGTACATTGTAGCATTGTATGTGTGCATTCAATGTAAACAAGCATATTGCACCAAGCCTGTTGAAGACTGAGCCGGTTAATTCTAGGCAAATAATTGCGTCGCATTTTATTGTGATGCATTTGTGGAAGTGCTTCGCTATTAGTTTAAAATGTGTCGCATTTTGCGATGCGAAACTGGGTAAATCAAATGCTGTTTGTATGTACTGTACTGTGAAATAGGTTTGTGTGATGGTTACCAGTATGTTGAATCAACATTTACTACATTACATTTTGTATAATCCAATGTTGTAAGCCAATAAACTCTAGACTGTTTCAGCACCCGCTAAATAATAATATAATGAATGGTTGGAGGTTATGAAATGTCTGTGACAATGCTATGAAGTCTGGGTTACAATTAAATATTCCAGGTTGCAAATTGTTGACACCCCACATTAACTACATTTTAAAGTATGGTAAATACTAGTTAGTACATTTTTAGGGAAAGGCTTTCTGTTAAGGAACAAATATGAATCTATTATTTTGTGTTGTTGTGACTTTACAATAATATTGAATACTTTATCACAGCTTTCTCTTGGAGATTCTAAATCCTACCTGTTATCAACATCTGCAAATGAACTTGGCGTAGTGCTAGCACACAGTGAAGCAGGTAAGGCTATCTGGACCCAATATTCTTGACATCACATCTTTTTAGATATAAACAAATGTACAGTAGCTGTCTTCATCAAATTATTTCACTGCTGCTGCCTTGGCCATATTCTTTCATTGCGTTCATTATGTTCAAATTGCAAAACAGTACGGGCCATTTTTTGAGACAATCATTACCATCATATTTAATGATTTTACTGTTAAAAACCGGAAAACACATTTTCAATTGTTTGCCCATGTGCTATGAAGGAGCCTTGTACATTATTGAACGAAAATTGGTTAAGTGTCCTGGAAATTTTTCAGTTATTACAAAAAATATAAGAAAACCATAATTTTACAGTAGTCAATTAGGAAAAAATGCATATCTGGTATGAAATGAAAGGCACTTAGTAGTGTTGGCATAAAATAATTAAAATAATTGTATAAATTTGGGAAATTGACTTGCAAAACAGTTCATTTGAGTATGTGAAGTAAATACAACCTGTTATACACATAGGGCTATTTAATTTCATGTGTGCAATGGGGTTTTCTGAATTACTTTTAATCAAATGAACTGTTCTTGCAGGTCAATTTCCCAAATGTATACAATTGTTGAAACTATTTTATGCCAACACTACCAAGTGCCTATCATTTCATACCAGACAAATGCATTTTTTTCCTAATTGACTGTACAGTTATTGTTTTCTTATAGAAACCATAGTCTAGTACTTTTTTATGTAAAGCAGTTATTTTCACCACTTACGTCAATACTAACGTGTTCGCCACATTACGACACTTGGCGTTTTCGCCAAATTCCGACACTGCTGGCGTATTTGCCATTTGTCAGCTACTTTTACTATTTGTAGGTACCCATAATCTCATTCACAAAACTTCACTCCTGACCATCACAAAACTTCACTCCTGACCATGACACACCTACTTGTCCTGTCATCACCGTCACATCAACACCTAGTTGAGAGGCAGTCTGGCATTGCCAACATTGCTGCCTCTTGCATTATTCTCCTCCAATTACACCAACTGTTATCTTATATGTGCCTTCCTACCTCACTCATTTCTAATATCGCTTTCAAATTCAGACCTGTCAAGGGTCTCACACTGGCTTGCTTGAGATTTCTATTGGATTTGCTTGAGATTGTGCATTTTTATTTATATTGTTAACTACAAAAAACCTAGTATTCGTCTGCATCAAAAAAAAAAAGAAAGCTGAAACGTCGCATGTATATGCTGTCTGGTGTGAAGTTGAACCGCTGGGCCATGATGTCCATTTTCCGTACAGAAATTGTTTTATGTGCATTTCTGATAATTTTTATTCTAAACAGAACATATTTGTCCAGTGGCATAACGATGAGGTTGGGGGCCCTGTGTATTTCTGAAACTGGGGGCCCATTTTGGGCACTTCACAGACATAAAATTGTGAATATTATTCTTGATAATTGTTATTCTAAATGTTTTTAACGATGAATAAATGATATAATAATGATCCAGAAAATTGAGGCCAGGGAGGGACTTTCATACTTGAGTCTATACCACCTCAGACCCACCATGGTTGGGGTTGAGGTAAGAAAATTCATGAATATGGCACCCTTAGATGGCCGGAAATGGCACTTCACAGACATAAAATTGTGAATATATTTATTTTTTATCTCCAGTTAAAAAATATTTTGAAAAATTTAGTGGGGCCACGGGCCAGCAGATCCAGGTCGGCAACGATGTGTATAAGAGACAGCCTTTATTCCGCCACTGGATATAGTATATGTGAGGTCTCACCACGAAATGAGACGCATCGTTGGTGAAATCATTGAGATAATCACCAAAATAGGTCAAAGTCAAAAATTTACACAATTTTGATTTTAATGTTTTTTGATAACTTGACATTTATATTTAATGATTGTATACTTTTTAGGTGAATTTTCTTACTAAAACAGTGTTCTCTGTGCATATTCTGTAATTCTAGTCCTATTATTTGTACAGGTTAGTTTATCTTGGAGGTCGATTTTCTCAAAATGTGGTTCTTTTACACATAATATTTAAATGCTCACATCTCTGGATCTACATATATCCTAGTGAAGCCATTCAAAGACCAAATTAAAGATTATAATGTGATCTACCCAAATATAATATAAACTCAAATTTTGATATTCCAACCATGAGACTCATTTTGTGGTGAGGCCTCACATATGTCCTACAGTCGATTTCAGACACATATTATGCTGTTGCCCTTGTGGGGCTGAGAAAAGAAAATGTATTATTATGGCACGTCTAGATGGCCGGAAATGGCACTCACAGACTTAAAATTGAGTATATAATTTTCTTTTTATCTCGTATATCATTTTTTTTTGACAAATTTGGTGGGGTCCCGGGCTGAAGGGGGGGGGGCCCGTCGGACTGATGGGTCCCCCTCTCTTTAATCGTTATAATATGATATATGCCCTACAGTCGATTTCGGAGACACATGGTGTTATTTATCAACAAAGTCCTTTTTGGTCAGGGTGCTAGATCGAGGAACCTATGGGTAGGGCCCCTTCGGAGCCCCTAGATTTCGGGGGCCCTGCGGAACGCAGCATAAGAGCGCATAGGCGTTACGCCACTGTATTTGTCGTGGCGATTAGTCTTTGTATTGTATTGTTTTTACAGTGCAAGTTCGGGATCAGGTGTGATGCATGGACTGCGTGTGTGCAGTGGAGGTTGAATAACATTATATTCGATACAAGGCGCCAAACGACTCACTACCTGTTCTGTCATACAAAACCAAGTTTGTAAGGGACAAATCATGTTTTGTAATATACGAAAGTTATTCTGTCTTTGTAATACAAAACATATTTTGTAAAAGAAAAAACCATGTTTGTCTGTACAAACATTTGTAAAGACAAAACCATGTTTGTTAAGACAAAACCATGTTTGTTTGTGCAAAACATGTTTTGTAAATGACAAAACCATGTTTGTCTATACAAAACATGTTTTGTGAAGACAAAACCATGTTTGTCTATACAAAACATGTTTTTTGAAGACAAAACCATGTTTGTCTGTACAAAATATACACCTTGGTATAGGTGGCCAAGCCCATGTTGGTCAATATTTGTCTTACCATATATTTTGGTTACTACACTATACTATGCCAAGGGCCACAAGCTGTGACTCAGAAAAGGCTTCCTTCATGGATTCCATTCTGCATTCAGAGTGTACTTTTAGAGTATATATTGTTAACTGAATATGTTTTCCATATTATATTAAAAGTTTTTTTTTTTTTTTTTGCAATGACCCGTCAAAATTGGCTCCTTCTTCCAAAAACAGCACTTTTGGATTTTGGGAACATGTAATCAACCAGATGTCATCATGCCATCTTGAATGGGTAGTCAAATGACTTGGTAACACACAGGAAATACTTGCGCTAACAAAAGTAAACCTACATTAAATGAATGTAACTAAAAAAGTGCAATTTATATGTGTAAATATGATATTTTTGGTTCTGGAGTAAATTTTGAATAGTAATATCTACCTAATTAAGTAACCTGTCACACTGATATTTGGCGTTTTGTGTAGCTGGTTGGCTTCTTAATACTGTACATATTATGCAAAATTTAAACTTGTCAAAATAAACCTATCTTTCAAAGGCCCAGAAATCTGAGATTTTGTCAGATTATTAAAAAAGTTGCTTTTTGGGCCTTCTTTCAGGAGTAATACTTCATAAAGTACTACACCAGATGTCATCTACTTCATGAAATGGATAGCCAATTGGGTTGGTAACACACAGCTAAAAAGTTATAAATAAACCCAAATTGAATGAGACCAACTATAAATGTGTGATAACTTAGTTTCATTTGAAATTATTGTCATCTGTGAATTACTCAACCATTATGTAATCATATTTTAATTAGAGGTAGTAGTTTGCGTGGCTTGTGAACATATATGTACGATTTAAACTTGAATGAAACATATATTTCACTATAGAAGTTTGATAACTTCATGGAGTGGCTATAGTCAAGTGACTAGATAATATGTAGGTACAATTTCCACACAAAGTAATAAGTAAACATAAATTAAATGAGTTGTCACTGAAATATTGTAATTTCTTCAATTTTCTTTATGGAAATAGTGAGCTGGCTGACCTTAAAAAAAGAATGAGCTATAGGATTTTTGAAAATATCCCTAGACATAACTTAACAGTACTTAAAACAGTACTAGATTTCATATCAGCTTGATAGTGAAGTGTCATGGTAACATAACAAAGTAAATAAATAAACATTATAAGGTTGAAAAGTACATATGTTTTAGTTAAATATATTTTACTATACAATAACAGTATAAAAAAAATAAACATCATGCCTCAAAAAGAAGAGTGAAATTGACAATATCCAACTCATTATTCTTATTTTATTTTGCCATTACAAATTGCTTTACAGTATCACATACTCGGTTTGAAAGTGTAAAGTTTGACATGAATAACCTTTATTTTATGGACAATTAATTGATTATTATATTACCATTATGATTACACATAAAACACTCAATGCACAATCATCTAAAGTTTATTATTTCAATTAAGTGGTAGTAGCCAAATACTGTACATATCAAAATGTAACTACTGTATTATGTAGTCACAGTAATCTTTATCTACAATCACCAAAAGTTTGTATAGTTTATTCACCAAAGAAAGATTGACTCAAAAGCAATCATCATATGTATGTTAAAGATACACAATCCAGTGAAATATGAAACATGTTAGTTTTTAAAAATCAAATTGAAATATTGATTTTCCAAACAATTAAATATTTAATTTAATTTTTCAATTACCTCATCACATAGGATATGTTTAAAAAAAAATGATAAAAATGCAAAATACAAATTCCTGATAGATTCCTGAACATATGGTTCATTATATTTCCATAATATATTAAAATATATGTCATATTTTCCCTGTTAAAATATGAGGAAACATATTGCTTACAGTACATTCAACAAGGTACTTAACAATAGTAATCATTGAAAAGGATCGCATAATATATTGCTGACTATCCTTTCTTGTGATTATTAGAATTGGTGAACAGTACTTTAGGCCTACATTCTTCTCCTTTTGTGCTTTTAATTTCATATCAAAATACATAATTATTACTACTTTACTGAACATTCACATAATGAAAAAAAAACAAAAAAACAGGAATATATGCAGACAGCAGTATTTCACAACCTCATGTACTAGGATGTCATCATACTACAGCATAGGCCTAGGCCAGTCTTAGTCTTAATCTATGCGATTTGAAAATATTTTGACAGAACATCTTTAGATTCTAACCAAACCTACACTTTGTTGAGGCCCACAGTTTCAAACTCTATGGACATCCAGTGTAGAAAGTGTTGTCCTTACATTTCCAGGCAGTGGTACTTGCAGGCTTAGCTTAGATCATGCCCTACAGTGTATCTACTGTAAATAAATGTTAGGCCTAGCAGCACAGGCCTATGTGTAGAATAGTAGCCCGCGGGTTCTAGATAGTGTAGCAGAACGTTTAATGTTGATGTAATAGCGATTGCAAGATTGTATTAAGTTCAAATTAGGATGAGTTGGGCCTAAAACATGTTTTGTGTTTGAGTGAACGACAAAACCCTGTTTGTCTCTGACAAAACGTGTTTTGTAAGAGACAAAACCATGTCTGTCCCCTACAAACATGACAAAAAAGGCCCTAAAGGTGCCGAACGACACACTACCTTTTTCATGGTTTTGTCTCTTCTTACAAAACACGTTTTGTAAAAGACAAACATGGTTTTGTCTTTTACAAAACATGTTTTGTATAGACAAACATGGTTTTGTCTTCACAAACATGTTCTTGTCATTTACAAAACATGTTTTGTACAAACATGGTTTTGTCTTAACAAACACGGTTTTGTCTTCACAAAACATGTTTTGTATAGACAAACATGGTTTTGTCATTTACAAAACATGTTTTTGTCATTTACAAAACATGTTTTGTACAGACAAACATGGTTTTGTTTTTTACAAAACATGTTTTGTACAGGGAAAACATGGTTTGTAAAGATAAACATGGTCTTGTCTTTTACAAAATATGTTTTGTAAAGACAGAATAACTTTCGTATATTACAAAACATGATTTGTCCCTTACAAACATGGTTTTGTATGACAGAACAGGTAGTGTGTCGTTTGGCACCCCATATTTGACCTCGACTACATACCCGTGGCGGCCCATGGATCGCACCCGATTCCACTTTTTGTTGATAATATTTTCCCAAGTATTTTTCTAAACACCAACACATTCTTCGTCGTTACGATGTCACTTGCTCATGGTCTTGATATTGTTTTTCTATGTGCATTTTCTTTACCTGTAGGATAATATTTTCCTAAACCAAACAACACATTGCAAAGACCTGTGAGTTTGTTATAACAAGAAGCATATGCCAACGCAAAGTTAACATGCAGTTGTATCTTGCAGTAGTATTGAAAGTATGTCAAGGGAAATCACAATTTCTCGTGTACGGCCAATATTTACTGTGTTAAATTTTCGAGCATGACAATTTTAGTTAAATTTATTCATATTAAATAACATTTAGTGAGCATATTTATCTATTATTCAATCAATCTTTCTATTATTGTAATGGGGACTAATAAATACTGTATCAGTACTACTAAACTTAACTGGGTTCAGTTCCTGTTGTGTAGATTTTTACTCAGTCAGCAGCATGCTGACGATGATGCCGACCGGTTTATGTTTTTATGCCATTCTTCTTTCTTTCTGGCAACATTTTAAAATGCTAATAGTAGCAAACTACTGGACCGACTTTACTAAAACCTGGTCAGAGTTTATGGGGGCTTTACAACTTGGGGTCAAAGGTCACATTGGGGTCATTAAGGACTTCTTTTGTCACAAATAACATAGCACAGTCTTGTCCTGAGTATATGCATTGGCATAAGGTAGGGTCTTTATGGTGTTCAGGAATTTAGGATCAAAGGTAATTTATGGGTTATTTTCTTTTTTCCTGGTAACATTTTAATATGCTACTAATGGCAAACGATTCGAACGAATTGAATCAAATTTGGTCATTAGGAACGAGTGACACCTCCTTCACCCTAGTCTAAGATCAGGGGTCATTGGGGTCAAATATTCAAAATAGTCCAATTGAGCTAAATTTACCAGGAATGATTCTTAGGGCTTTCTAAACATGAAAAAAGAAAAGAAATTATACGTCAAAGTTCATAGGTAAAATTTCAGTCTTCCATATTTTTTATTCATTACGGATGATACATAGAACATTGTAAATATTAGGGAGCTTTCGATTGCACGACGACGGTAGGACGTAGAATGTAATGACGTCACTAAAAGTCAGCTGCGCATGCGAGAACGTTAAGGTCACCTCTTCGAGTAGATTTTGAGTAGAATCTACGTATTCAGAAAATGTAGGACACTAGGTAGGACGGTCATGCATGAGTGATTCCGTTCTAGCATCGCGTCGTCAAACAAATCAAAAGCTCCCTATTATGTTTTAATATGCTCTTAATGTAAATTAAGGTCAAAGGACAAAAGTTGCAGGGGTCATTATGCATAATCACAAGACATAATTTAAATCAAAAACCCTATTCAGCAAATTTTAGGTACAGCTAGTGCAAAAATAGTGAATTACGATTAATTTTTTGTAAACACACACATAGGACCAACCTTATTTTCTTTATAAATTTGCACCTGTTCAGTATTTACAAATTGTAATTTATAATAAATAAAAATATAAGCTACAGCCCTGGCACAGGTCTAGTTTAAAATATATTTTGCAAAAATGTTAAATCATACTTTTATTTTCTAGGAGCAACTATGGTACCAATCAGCTGGTGTGAAATGCAGTGTCCAAAAAGTCATGTCAAGGAGTTTCGAAAAGTTGCAAAAGTACAAGCTGAACATATAGCAATATCATAGAGATATGACAATACTGTAAAACAAAATAATCTGGTTTGAAAAACGAATAGAGAGATTGATTGAGATCGGTAAATCTTGATGGTCTATTCTAGTTTTACTGTACTGTGATTTATTGGAAAATGTGTATCCCTACATCTTACTATTTCTCATATTGTCTATTTAAGATGATGGTTTAGTACTTTTTAGCTATTACTGACACAGGTTTGAGCTCATCTTCAGATATTAATTTTATGCAAAATGCTTTTTTTATTTTAGCGTTTATACAGCGCCTTTTGCCCTGGTCATTGGATGCCGATCAATCACACACAACGTGCAACCTCCTCCGCTCCCGCCAAATAAAGACCTACTTTTTGGGACCAGGGTGGTCTTTAGCGGCTTTGGTTTCTATTTAGAATTCCTCTAATTATAATAAAAACTTTATTTAAAACAACGGTAAACAATTGATCACCTCCATGGTGTTTTTCATCAATGCCGTAAGAATTAAAAGACAAGCACTGAAAGAGGTCTTTAAATATCACTATTTAGATAGAGGGAAGTTAAGAAATGATATAGTTAAAATATAAGATTTTTTAAATTTTAAGTGTATACAAATGGATTTATAGTTACTGTGTTCTGTTATTGATTCTTAATAAACCATTTCTCGGTAGCCACCCACCAAGTCCTGCAACTTTTTTGTGAAAAAAGAATGTTTAGCCATGATGTGGGCTTTACGCCAATTACATGTATATCTATTTGGCCGTGCCTTTATAGTTCAGACACTTTTACAGTCGAGTAAAAGACAGGATCTCGTGACATTAATGCTAATGCTTTTCCACTTTTTCATTTTAAATTGTAACAGAGCGCCATAATACCACAAGTGGTGCCCACAGCCCCACGACATTAATGCTGATGCTTTGTCACAAATGTGAGGTCTCACCACGAAATGGTAATTAATCATATTGAGATATTCACCAAAACAGGCCAAAGTTACGGAAGCACCTAAGTGCCATTCGACTTGACGACTTGTCAAGATAATTATG
>NW_022686336.1:51397-64808 GCF_011630105.1 Anneissia japonica
TATATTATCTTGACAAGTCGACATAGTAAATATTGTATGTTGTCATGGCAAGATAGATTATCTTGACAAGTCGACATAATATAAGTTGTATGTTGTCATGGCAAGATAGGTTATCTTGACAAGTCGACATAATAAAAATTGTATGTTGTCATGGAGAGATAGATTATCTTGACAAGTCGACATAATATAAGTTGTATGTTGTCATGGCAAGATAGATTATCTTACGCCGTGTGTGTGAACATAGCCTTAGTTGTTTCAGCATTTGAGATACACTGGATGTTCTGGCATAATCATGCAATACAAAACGGGCTGCTCGTCGCTGAATTTTGTTGATGTTTTCGATGTTACTTTTTTGGTGGAGATCCCCTATGGTCTGACAATACTCTAAATGGGGGCGCACTAAGGTTTTATATGCAATCGCTTTAGTTATTTGTTACAGCTGGAAAGGTTCCGTCTCAGAAAACCAAGAATTCTGTTGGCCTTCGTTGTGATTTGATTGATATGTCTAGTCCAAGTGAGGTCAGATGCCAGTTCAACACCTAGGTAGGGGTAGTGATGTACTTCTTCGAGAAGACTTTCACGGTTCACCCATCCTATAACGGCAATAATAGGCTTGATTTTATGGGTAACTCTCATTGAATAGCACTTGGAGTGGTTGAAACCCATTTGCCACTTAGTTTCCCAGTCACAAAGATGATTGACATCGTTTTGGAAAATTGTGGTATCTTCAGGATTTTTTATTTCACGGTAGATTATGCAGTCGTCAGCAAACAACTTGACACTTGAAGATCGTTAATATATTTTTCTATTGACTATGTTAATATAGACCAGAAAGATATTGTATGCATGACTGATTTTGTAAATCACGTGATTAGCCTACTTAATACATATTAATTATTATTGGTAAATTTTCAAAATTGAAGATGCAGATGTCTCGACTAGGACAAGCTAACCAGCTCCCTTCTGCCTGCCCACCTACTTGAATTAAAACAGTTAGTAGGCCTATATAGTTCTGGCTTGCTGAGAACGACTATGGACTGATAACCGTAGTAGGCTATACATTTTACATCTCCCTGCTTACAGTATGAGGCGCCATCTGTTCACTTATTATTTAGCAAAAAATGACATGGTTTTTTACGTTATATATTTATATAATATTTTATATAATATATAATATTTTATATAATATATAATATTTTATATAATATATAATACTTTATATAATATATAATTTTTATATAATATATAATTTTTTATATAATATATAAAAAATTATATATTATATAATATTTTATATAATATATTTTATAAAATATATAATATTTTATTTAATATATAATTTTTTATATAATATATAAAAAAATATATATTGTATAAAAAAATATATATTATATAAAAAATTATATATTATATAAAAAATTATATAATATATAAAATATATATTATATAAAATATTATATATTATATAAAATATTATATATTATATAAAATATTATATATTATATAAAATATTATATATTATATAAAATATTATATAAATATATAACGAAAAAACCAATGCTTATTTTCGTTGGCCATTTAATGAACACTTGGCGTGGGCCGAGTGTTGATTTCTTATTTAGCAAAAGTCCTTGATGTGTCTGACCATTTTTCCATGGTCTGACTAATGAGGCCATTTGCTTTTTCAATGGAATTTTAATTATACCGTAAATCACATAGCTTAAAACCTCAAAACAAACTGTTTACATAACCTATAAATGTTTGCAGTGTTCATTCAGTAGTACTTTGATCATAGAGAAAGTTAAAAAAACAGCATCATCTTTAATTTTTATACAAAAATTTGTATTTTTATTCAAAAATTGTTTCAAGAAAATCTGATATTTTTCAATAATCTTCCTTCTTACCGTTATTACAAATGTTATGTTATATATTCTTATATACGCTACGCTTTGAGCTGAGCGTTTGGCTAATTGGTATGGTTCCTGCCTCTTGCACGCCAAGGCCTGTGTTCGATACTCAGCTCTGCATCGAGTATTGAATTCGGGTCTTTCATAATAACAAAACGCACAGCTCCTCGAATAACCCTCTCAGGAGAGTTAGGCGAGTTAAGGACCACATATGTATCAGTCTGTATCCGTTTGATGTTGTAGAGTAAGTGGGGTGGTTGGCGCCGAGTTATGGCAGCCGCGGTTCCCCGGGGACCCAGCCCGAATTTCCCAGTGTGTAGGCATACATATAAAAGGACAAATAAAGAATTATTGTTATATACAGGTCAGGAATTAAATTCATAATACATTTATAATGTATACACACATTCATGTTTCTCTATAAATAGTGAACTGTGGTCGCTAAATAAATCGTTCGAAAATAAAGTAGATAGTTTCCAAAGAGGTTTAGTAAGACGAGTTTTAAATATTTGTTGGCCATTTAAAATAACGAACATTGAACTCTCTAAAAGAACTGTTGATGAGAAATGGTCGACAAAAGTTATGAAAAGGCGCATGAAATGGTTAGTGCATCTACTACGATTACCAGACGATACACCTGCCAAACGAGCTTTTCATGAATATAGACCGGCAGCCAAGAGCAGTTTGATCAAACGAACAAGGTACCAATATCCGAGTACAGGAACATTTATTATGTAACATAAAATATCAATATATGGACGTCTGCCGGGGACTCCCTGCTGGGTGTGCTCCTTGGAGCACCAATTAAGGGGCTGAAAATGGGCTAGATCATGTTTTGGAGATACCACATAAAACCAACTTAAAATTAAAAAACATACTCTACTATAGTATAAAAGTGTATTGCCAGACAGACTATCCGCTGGATATGTTCCGCCAGACACCCCCAAAAGGGTCCTAAATTTAAGGGCTAGATCATGTATTGGAGATACCACTTAAAATCAACTTAGAATTGACAAACATAGGCCTACTCTACTAAGTATAAAAAGTATATTGCCAGACAAATTATCCGCAGGATATGTCCCGCCAGACACCCCCGAAAGTTCCCCCTGTGAACACTGTGATATAATTGGGCTAGATCATGTATTGGAGATACCACATAAAATCAATTTAAAATTAACAAACATACTCTAATAAGTATAAAAAGTGTATTGCTAGACAAATTATCCGCTGGATATGTCCCGCCAGACACCCCCAAAGGGGTCCTAAATTTGGGCTAGATCATGTATTGGAGATACCACATAAAATCAAATTAGAATTAACAAACATACTCTACTAAGTATAAAAAGTGTATTGCCAGACAAATTATCCGTGTCTGGCGGGAAGATGTGTATAAGAGACAGATGTTGCCCCTGTGGACACTGTGATATAATTGGGCTAGATCATGTATTGGAGATACCACATAAAATCAACTTAGAATTAACAAACATACTCTACTAAATATAAAAAGTGTATTGCCAGACGAATTATCCACTGTATATGTCCCGCCAGACACACTCAAAAGGGTCCCCTATGCTGGACAGTGTGATATAATTGAGCTAGATCATGTATTGGAGATCCCACATCAAATCATCTTAGAATTAAGAAACATACTCTACTAAGTATAAAAAAGTGTATTGCCAGACAAATTATCCGCTGTATAGGTCCCGCCCGTCACCCCCAAAAGTTGCCCTCTGTGAACACTGTGTGCTAAAATAGATGGTGAAAGTACATCACATGAAACCAAGTTTAAATGAATAGGTACATTCACAAAGCAAACAATAACACAATGACCCTTTCCAAATGTTACTCTACGTAAGGCCTCCAGATTATAGGATACTTAGGCCTATATTAGTCATAAACATCAAGGTACTCGATTGAAAGTTTTTTCGTTTTAAGTAAATCCCCACAAAAAATTAATGGAGGTGGCACAGATTTTACATGATCGGTATTACAAATATAATTATAATCTAAAGAGTAAGTAAAATCGCTATCAAGTCTTTATGTCTTCATGATTATTGATATTAATGTTAATTGTCTGTTTCACTTTCTGAGTTATCATTTTCTGAATCATCACTCCAAGAATTCCGAAACATGAATCGTCGTCATCATCATCATCATCATCAAACTCCTCAGCGACATCTGGTTGGACACTCTGGAGATTCACTGTAATATCCTCCTCTCGTTCCTCTTCCTGAAAAAGACAATCTGGCATTGAATGTCCCGAATACCAGTCAGGAATATAGTATCCATTCTTTTCCTTCTGTGACCAGCACAACTCGTACAAGACGAGGAATTCTCTAAATCGGTTCAATCACTGGACAGACAGAGAAGAAGACCGAATTTATAAAGCAAATCAATTAGTTTATTAAAATATCAAAGACAAGTTAGAAATGAATAACAGTTTCAAGGTCACACGTAAACGCAGTCAAATTCGAGAACGATCTTACCAAGAAATTAAGTTAAGCACATAAATGATAATACGTTAGATATTAAGAAACTTTAACAAAATCGTTAATTAAAAGTAAAGTAGTTAATAATAATAAACGCTAGGTAAACGTACTGTAAATAACGCACCAAATGCAATTAAAGTAAATTAAAGTTCTACAGTAAGTATTATTATTAAAGTCTATATTATTGAGTTAATGTTAAATTACACGTTTTTGACGATAGATATTATTAAACTATTTAAAACAAAACTTTTTATTAAAAACCAACACAGTCCTCCTACAATAGCAATTCGTTAGCTCCAATTAAGTTACGGTATCTATAAACAAAACATACATAAACGATGGTAAAGTAATCCCGAAGGCCAACTGAATAGCAATTAAGGTTCAGATTAACAACATATCCAACTACGGTGTTATAACATAGTATCTTACCTACAGTATTAGTAACTAATTAATTAATCTACTGTTTCGTTGTGGATTAAATAATACCATAACCTAATATATAACATAAAATACAATACGTAGTAATAATAATATAAAATGATCACTAGCTAGTTAAAAAGTCAAGACATTGCCATCATCCTAACACAGGACAATGTACCTCGGTGTATAATTACACAAGGTCATGAGAGGCAGACCTTTAATCGACCACAGGTATGCGAGTACCCTTGTATCGTTAATTCGTTCTGGGCTTACATACGGTATTCTATATACACATCATCAACATAAAATATTCATTAAAAAAGATAAAAATACTAAAGTAATATTACGTATGATAATGTAGCATATTATAATGTACTAAAATTAGCGTTAATTAATTATAGAAACCAATCGTTCTCATCCTGTCATTAATGTATCGGACACCGTGGTACAGTGTTCAACATAAACGTAACATTACTAAATCATTGAAATAACAGTTAAAAGTAAAGAATAAAATATAAAGTACATACGTTTTGTAAATGGTATTAAATGAGTGACGTCGGAAAATGTGTCAGCTGTATTTACAATGATGTTACCGGACCAACGGTTGAACTGTCACTGGCTTGGTCCCATCCCCAAGTGTTATTTGATGAGGGTGACTATGAGGGCGCAATGTAGTACTTATTCAAAATATACCCTCACACTTCCATCCATAATTCAGAGGATCCAAACCAAGTCCGGGATGTGCAGAGTCAGCATTTCCCCACAGGATGCTGATGAAATGTGCCCGTTGCATTTTTTTATGTACAGTCTTCGCACAAGGTGGAAAAGTGCGCAGTCTACTTTCTTCACATTGGACATCGGGTTCTCCTAAAACAAAATAGATATTTAGACTACAAATTAGTTATCAATGTGTGCAATTCATTTTAAAACTCACAAACCACTAGGAATATTTTTAATTAATGCTAATTTACGTTAATCCACAAACAAAAGCACATTTATAATGGAAAATTGTAGTTTAGGTTATTAGGTTACTGTTATGTATATTTATTTCCTTCCTATATGAAATGATTTCTGATACAGTACCTGATCCAGTCTACCCGTCATCTGACACAGTTTTAGGAGCCTGGCCTCATTGACATCTTTTACATCACCCTTCAAGCCATACAAGGAACAAACTCTTCTGCTTTTCTCTGGTCTGGTTCATCTTCAGAAGCCAGTTTGCTGAAGAACTAAATAAGTGTTCCTTCTGTGTCTTTTACAAGAACCTCAAGTGGCTCCAATTTACCTTTTCTGTAGATTGCGGTGGTGAAATCTGAGCCAGTAAATGCGTGAAGACCTGGCATGGCTGCAGCTAATCCGTCCTGCTTTGACTCTAGGGCGGTGACAATGCTATTGACATCAATTAACCGACGGCTATTGCCCGATCCACAATCCATAATAATGCGACTGTATGATGTAGATCTGTCATTTGTCAGCTGTCTTCCTAGCATTCCAATGAGAATAATTAGGACATCAGTATCAGAGGCTCTAATGATTATATTTCCAGTGGTGCCAGATGCATGGAATGCAATGAGAGTATCTGCTTCCTCGTGACTATTTTCCCAATTATTTTCCCATTATATATAAGTATATACGGTATTGCTTTAAAAATACGGAATTTCTTTAAAAAGATAAATGAACGGATTCTTAAGAGACAGGACTTAACGGTTGTTATACAAGATTACTCAGACACGCCTTGAATATCAACTATAAACAACATATTACGTATTCCCCTTGTTATATCAAGAACTTTGAGGGCACGAAGGATAGCATTTGCTGGGCATTACTACAGAAGTAAAAATGAAGTTTTTTCAATGGTTCTCTTTTGGGAACCAACCGATGGGAAAAAGAAGCAAGAACGGCTTCCACTTCATACATCGAACAATTATGAAAAGGACCTAAACACACAGTGGCAGTATATTCAGTGGCGTAACTCTAGGACCGGGACCCTGTGGTTTTCTGAGACTAGGGGCTCTTTTCCGGTGCCGGTTGGCGCTAATTCCATTGTGGGATTTACATGTGTTTTTTACGTTTGCCATTTAATATACCGTATTATAAATGTTTACAACGACGAAAAAATTATATGATATCAGTTGCGGATCTAGCAGTACTAGCAGGAATTTGAAATTGTACCGCCTCCTCCCAAAATTTATGATTATGGCACTTCTAGATGACCGGAAATGGCACTTCTTACAGACTTAATATTTGAACATCATGATTTCCCTTTTCATCTGTATTGTTTTCACAATTGAGCCCTTAAGCCGTCACTGGACTCTGTGGGTGGGGCCCGGGCCTCTAGGAGTCGAGGGCCCTGAGGACCGCGGCACGAGAGTGCATATGGCGTCGCCACTGAGTAGGCCTACATTCCACAAATTATGGAAAACAGATTTGTGGAGAACAGTCATAAAAAAAATTGTAACTTTGCTCGTCATTAACCGGGTGTGCCCGATAAAGAGAGACAGAGAAGGAAAATATTTCTGTGGTGCGTATCGAGGGAATGGGGATGCTCAGATGTCTTAGCACCTCCCCCACCCCCTAAAAATCTCAAATTCTGACACTTTTGTCTTACTTTAGCTTCATAAATTAAATAGGCTATCTATTTTTCTCACCTGATCTCCAACCATAGTGGGGCTCAGTTGGATATGGTAGTTTTTGGAATATTTTAAGTGCTACGGTATTTTCTGGTACCTATTTAATTAATTCGGTTTTTGATACTAAATTCGTCAAAAATAATAATAAAAAAAAGGTAATTTAAGTTCTATTTTCGGGCGTCTAGAGGTAACAACCACGGTGCTGCTGACGGTGTGTGGACTCATTTCATCAACATAGACATAGTTACCAACCTGAGAGCATGCATAACTACACCAGTTGAGTGGGTGGTGCCGGGTGTCCAGGGGCGGAACCCCTGTGGAGGTTCGGGGTTCCAGTCACATAATCAAATAAATAAACTCGCAAGACTGCACGCGACTACTAGATTCTACACAAGTGCGTGGTTGTTTGGGTCGGGAAAGAGAAATTTTTTCTGTGAATTGATTCCCGAACGAGATAACGAAAGCTCTCTAATGACTCAAGCTACAGTATAAACGTTTTCGTATATTTAATAAAACCAATTTCTTCTAATTTTAAATACGTTTTCCCCTGAATTTGTGATAATTCGTTATCACGCAAGTGCTAAAAATGCGTGACACATTAAGATCTTGCATGTGTTTCTGCAAAATGCGTGTTTCATCCAAAATCACTTTGAAATGCAGGACCGTCCTGGCAGGAAATGTTATGACGGAAATTCATGCGGAACGTGTACCATCAGTGCGAGGAACACAAAAGTCCACGCTATAAACACTTGTAAAATTTATAAAAACAATTACAATACATAATTATTTTGATGTTACAAAGACAATGTCCAGACGTGACTTCAAATAGGCCTATAATGAATGACTAGGCTATGTAATATTCATTTTCACTCACACTGCCCATTCGCCCCATGCATGGAGGGAAGACTTTTTTATTTTTCACAAAATACTGTAAACAAAACTAGCAAAACCTGAAACTAAACACAATTGAAAGAGTAAATGTCATAATTTGAAAAGCATAAAAGACTAATAATAATTAATTTATGGGCTACCGGTATCATCCTGTGATCCATCATTTAAAAACAATAATTTCACAATATCTATTCAAATAAAACGCGCTTTGAACAAATAATGAACGCACGCCTCCACTCTTCCCCCCCCCCCCAAAAAAAGGTCATTATGAATAAACGCATCGGGGCATTTGATTTTTCTTCGAATTGTCTCTAAGTAACTATGAGGGATGAAATGGAAGCAACATTATTTTCAACATTGAATTAATTATCAATGTTTTACCCTAGTGGAATTAAATTAACTGATATTTAGGGATGTATAAGCCATGCAAAACACTTTTTTTTTTAAACATTAATTAATCATAGTCCCGTTCATAGTAGACTACATTTACCAGTAAATGCTGGCTCCTCAAAAACCATCTGAACAATAACGCCCCGGGGTGCTTATTCGAATACCGTAAATGCGGTACAGTATATTATAATTATTGTATTATATATAAATTTTACTTAATTATCTGACTGTAATGCCAAATAATATAAAAACAAAGGTATGATTAGCAATTAAATTATAACAAATCAATGCATTCAGGGTGTGGTAAACTGATGGAAGAGGATCATGGGCGGCGGAACCGGGGGGGCCCGGGCCCCCAACTTTTTGGCGAAAAATATATAATGTCTGGTGAACTTTGTATGATCGGAAATGCAAAAAAAGAAGGAGGGAAGAAGGAGAAGGATGGGAAAGAGAATGTTTATCCAGTACCCGACCGAGTTACATTTTCTCGCAATTCACATTTGCGGATCTGGGAGGAGGGGATCATGGGTCCTGACCTCTCCCTTGTGCAACAAAAAAAAAGGGGAAAAAGAAAAGGATTCTAGACCTACCTTTTCAGGACCCGTGAGCTGATTTTTTTTTTTTTTTTTTTGCTATTAGAAAATTAGAATTTTCAAACATTTTTCGCGCGCTTCGCGCGCATTTTTTATGTTAAAGCTTGTGCTTGCTCACCTTTGCCTTCTAAGTTATAACACATAGTCCCAAACTCAAGAAAGAAAAAAGATAGATCGTTTAACCTATTAAAAAAGGGCCTCGTGTAATGATGTTGAAAGAATATGTTTGTAATAAATAAAGCCATAAGGAAAATACTTATATTCAGTTTTAAAAAAAAAACGAGTGTGGCCATATATAACATAAGAGCATTTCTTGTTGAGGTAGGCCAATTTCCTCTAAAAATTGCACAATTCGGGAGTTTTGATCAATTCCGACGAAATTAGAATTAAAAGCGCAAAAAAAATTTTCATTTGTTAGGGTTGAAGCTTGTGCTTGTTGACATAACAGTCCCAAAACTTGAGAAAAGAAAATTTAAGATAGATCGTTTTACCTAAAAGAAGGTAATGATGGTAATGTGTAATGATGGTGAAAGAAATGGCCTATGAATTGTAATAAATAAAACCACGATGAAAGTGCTTATATTTAGTTCTAAACACACGCGTGTGCCCTATATTAATATTAAAATAAGCCATGCCGTATTGTTTTTATATGGGGGGGGGGTATCACACCAAGTCATAAATTACTAACCGGGAAAATTATTACCTTTGCCCCCCCCCCGACCCAAGACCCCTGTTACGCGCCTGCTTATAAGTGGGGCTCCCCCACTTTGAAAAACGTTCCGCCGGCCCTGAGGATGATGGAGCTCAGGTGGCACATTTTTTTAGGGAGTTCTGTACAGATAATATTTCACAAGTTTTGGTTATGGTAATCCTCAAAAGTATAGAATAACCCAATACTATTTCAATATTCCATTCATTTATTATTTATTTATTAATCTATCAAAATAAGTCTTAAGAACAATAACATAAATTATTTCGAACATGATTAAACATGCAGGTGGGTACGATTCGGCTGTTGATAATTCAATCCTCCTAGCTCTTCGGTCGCCCTCTCCTGTTTCTGTTGATTTCGAAATTGGCGAAGCCTCGTCGCGACTCAACCAGGGATCGAACGTGAATCTTTTGATTTTAGTATTACTCGATGAGAAGGTTATATGAACATCATAATTTATATTAAAATATCGTCATTTACACATACGGATTTGTTGCATGTTGTGCCTCGCACTTTTAGTACAATACTGCAGCTATACTTCACGTGGTCACGACGGTAGACTTCTTGCATGAAAATTTGCCTGGCCCATAACGTTTGAAAAGTCACGGCAAGACTATTTGGCCGAATTTGTGAAAAGTAGCATTTAAAAAAAAAATATAGGCCTAATATAACGTAGACTTGTTTAGGATATGTTGTTTTTGTTAGCTTAAATTCTGTATTTGATTCTAATCATATACCTTTGTTTCTACTTGCACTAAACACATAATCGATGTTCCCCCTTTAGCCAATTTGACGTAAGAGAGTTTATATAAAGGATAACAGTTACATTTAATAATTTAAACTGTTCGGATGGAATATATATTTTTTATGAAGTTTATGGCCTCGTTTAAGCTTTATAAGGACAGTTTAATGCAAGTTTGTACCATATATTATTGTGTGTCTTTGTATATTATATTCCATCCTAGTGGAGGTTCTCTTTTGAAAGAAAAAAATAAATTAACTAAATACTGTACTTTAATTAATTTACTATTGCCCACGTGCATTGTATAGGCATAGGTGCTGCAGTGTTCTTTATGTAAAGCGCCATATAAATGCTCGATGTGATCATTCGGATATGATGGCACCTCCATTATTGTCAAGCAAGTGTTGCACGCAGAGACTTCTTCGAAGTTACTCTGGAGTTAGGTTGTAATTAGAATGAATTAAGTTACATAGTTAAGTAACACGAACTGGTATTAAAACAAACCTATGACAACTTTAATAAATACTTTTTATCTAAACTTTCTAAATTCGCCTCTGAATGTTATTGTCGCAGTACTGAAAGCAATAAATCAATGTTGCTATCAGAATTACAGTATCTTCTTCATGATTCTCATCGCTGTACTTAAAGCAATAAATCAATGTTGCTATCAGAATTATCTTCATGATTGTCATTATGAGAGTCATGAAGAAGATAATTCAACATAACTTTTACTGCCAGTGGATACATGATTTTCATGTAGGGGAGAGTGGGGTCAGTTGCATCAGGGGCATGTTGCATCAGTCGATTTTTCTCCAAAGGAAATTATTTTGGGATGAATTTTGGATCGGTTGTGGCAACCACTTCAGCTAAGCAATCTGTGTACCAAATTTCATCGTGATCGAGCGTGGTCTTCATACTTCACTGATAATTACTCATTTTTTACACCTGTAAGTAAATTTTGCTATAAGAAGAAAATTAAATATGGCGAATTTATTAGACATATTTCCAAATCTCGTATATAATATTTAGTTAAGTATGTATTTCAGATACACTACCCTATGATTATTTTTTTAGTGTCTAGGCCCATGAGCCTAGGCCAAGCCAAAGAAAACGCCACAGGCTCCATGGGGCATGTTGCATCGGCCTGATGCAACTTGCCCCGCATAGGGCTAGCCATTGCTAAATCAGTTCCTATCTTGAATTCAGATTTTGTTATGGAGTATTTTTAAATAACATGAGGTCAAGAATTTAGCCTCAGCTTAGCTTATTTTTGTTGGTTATGCATCACTGACTTGGGTTGTTGGTCCCAATATGACAGATTGAGGGCGTCCGTAGTCACGTGACCTGAACCGCTCGTGTCGCAACTCTCTGTCATAGGAACTCTATATTTGGCTTCGTAAAAATAGAAAATCAATAAATAGGGCAGAGCGTCATATACAATATTTAGTTTAGGTATGAAAATTCATAATGAACAGATGTACGTCTGGAAAGTCATGTTTGGCTGTTTACAAACATTAGCGTAACACACACACACACACACACACAGACAAACTAACATCTAAGCCGATACCAAAAACTGGATTTTACACAATATCAAGGATGACTGTACTCAATTAAAAACAAAGCTTCCTTCTAAACAGAATTTAATTCTCATTGAAGGCAAAACTACGGCTATGAAACACAATAGAATTAGTTTATCATATGTACAGTCTGTTCAATTTTACAAAATTGATATTATTCAGTGGTAAAATACGGTACCCTACAACCAGTGGTTCACACATTTTTTCCATTTTATATTTTATTCTATTCATTATTATTTACATAAAAACTACCGTACTCTTTAGTTACGTACTCAATTCACAGCAGACTTAAATTATTTATTTTATAAAATGTTAACAGTGGTCTTTCATAGAAAAAAAAATATTCACAAAATGTTAACCTGTATAACTTGGAGATTAACTTTTTTAGAATAAGCCTCAATACAATTGCAAAACATACCAATACAAATGATGTTTTACCCAACCTGACATGTTATCGCACTGAATGTTCAATGTCCCCAAATACTGATGAAAAACACTGCAAGCCATAGGGGTGGAAATCAAAGGTAATGGCCACCATAGCCTGGTATTATCAATCAATTTAAAAAGCTGACCATATTTTGTGGTTTTTTTTCCCGTCCATTTTTGTTAGGTGATCCACTCAATTTAGTTCACATTCATGGATTTCCTGTGGCTTTCTAATTTAATATATTTTTGTTGTAAATAAACTTGTTGGAGAGACACACACACACAAAAAAAACATACCATTAGTCCGAGTTTGTGCAAGTGGCTAGAGTTAAATTTGATCCCCAAAAAATAGCAGCATGTACCGGAATGTTATTCCCACTTCAATCTAGTATTTTGTGGATTTCAATTTGCGTGATGCAAAACATCGCTTGAAAAGGATATGTAAAGATAATGTTCCTAATACTTACAACATTAGTCAATGATTATCCTGTACAAGCTGTATTAGGTGTCATTTGGCAACATATTATTAGCACAGATACTGAATAGGTGCAGCATTTTCAATGCACGACATGTATTGAGAATGGAAACAAAATACATGTATGTATGTATGTATATATATATATATATATAT
>NW_022686336.1:64913-66365 GCF_011630105.1 Anneissia japonica
TATATCATTGTAAATCCATGTGTGTTCTTCAAATTATATATCAGTCGTTAAAACAGAAAATTATGACAAGGCATATAGACTACTGAACACTATTTTCGAAAGAAATTTACTTTACTGATAGTAAAGCTGACGAAGGCCAGAATACTGGGCAAAAATTTCTTTCGAAAATAAAGTATATATATATATATATATTATATATATATATATTGTATCGGGGTTAATAGCAATACTGTAATATTGTATTATACGTACAATTGTACGTATAATACAATGGCAATCAATAAACAACATGGCTACTGTAGCTCATAAAGTCAGAGTGAGACGCACAGCATAGTGGACAAAATTTACTTACACAAAAATGAAAGTGACTAAATTGAGAGTATCTTGTTATAGTGCGCATTATGTTTACAATGCACAATAAGTTATTTTACGATAGTATAATACATACTCCCAGTATCGAAGTGCATTTCGATAATTGTATTATATTATCTAATCTGAGATTTATCAGTGGACCTTTCGGTAAGTTATTGTACAGTATATACTTTTGTAATTGCAGTACTATCAACTGTTTAGGCAGGGATGTATGTATTTAAATTTAACACGCAATAAATAATTCAATCTCTTTTGATTAAGAACCCAACACTTTCCTTATTTTCGTCTTGCATGTATTCTACCAAAATAATAAAAAAAAACACCCCTTAAAGATGGAAATTACAATTTAAAATGGCCATTTAGTAAAACACACAAGTTATTCACTTTTCAATCTGGTTTTTCGTTGTAAGCTAATAATTTATTTAATCCTTTTAAATGAGCTATTCAAAATTTTATTTCAAATTTTAAAGTATTTTGCTGCATACAGATAGAAAGAACAATTATAATTCAATTATATTTTTTTTAAATTTGCAAAATGGCTTTAAATACATTTGTTAACTTTTCTCAATACGTTTTCAAAGCGATTTTGTTATTAAGTGATCTCTTTCTCACTATTAACCCAATATAATAATACACAACTACATGCATCAACATAGTTTTACTTCCATCACTTTAAAAAAATAAAATAAAAAGCAAGGTAATAATGAACGAAGACCTGAAAATCAAGCAACACAATTCGATAAATGTGAATGACATACAATATTTGAAATATATGAATAGGAACAAAATGATAAAGATTGGATTACACTACAAAGCTACAAAAGTGAAATTAATTGCCCATATAAACTTTCCCACTGGGGCTTTGTGGCTATTTCAATCAAGCTACTACAGAACAGCACTAATCTTTGAAGCACTCTGTAAACACATTTTAAAGACACATAAAATCAACTTAACGATCACTAGACTTAAAAAGGGGTTTTGCACGCAAGATCTGGTCTTTATTCTCTCACTAAATGTTTATGGCAAATCTACTAACACCTGTGTTTTATATATTTACAATTTGCCTATGCAGCAACTCCG
>NW_022686336.1:67567-85380 GCF_011630105.1 Anneissia japonica
TAACTGGAGACCTAACCCTGAGACCACCTAAAATTTAGATCCTAAAGGTGGTCTGGAATTGGAAGACGAACTGTATAAACAAATTGATAAATAATAACAGTGCTTGAAACAACAAGGAATAAGTTGTCAATGTGCAGGGATTTTTATTCATCTATTTGTTTATGCATAATGTCAGTGGTGTAGCGGAAAGGGTATTCAAGTAATAGTCTAAAAAAAAAAAAAACAGGTTTTATACTCTTCATAATAGGACAGAGTAGGCAGACCACACCAAGCTAAGTTGGCTAGCAATGAGGTATGTAAAACTTTGTTGTTGCTTATTATTGATTTTATAGCAATGACGACCTACCTAATCCAATACCTTGTATTATTCAAACCAGCTGCGTATTGCCATTCTAAATCAATGTAAACCCTCATGCTCCACTTACTACCACTCTAGGTTTGCGTCGTTTGGTGGACTCACTGATGTCAAGACATATAAACACGGTAATTCAGATGTAGGTATGTTGCATGATGAAATGGTACGCTTGAGAAATAGCATTGTGGATAAAACAACGCGATTTAACCAATATACAGCGTTTAATACTGAGCTCGTACAAGAACCATTTTATTTATGTCGACAAATTGTATTACCATGCTTTATTTTAAGTTCCCATTATCTTAAAGTTGAGACAGGTAGATGGTCTCGAATAGAAAGGGATAAAAGAATATGCAAGGTGTAAAGAAGGTGTGCAAGATGAGCATTATATTTTATTTGTTTTTAAATTTACAGAGGAAGTTACAGCTCAAATTAGAAATACTTACCATAATGTTAATGAGGTCTTGTTTGGAACTGTTCTTCCACAACAATTAATGTCCCATATTGTTATAAAGGCAATGGAAATTTCCCAAATGTAAAAAAAAATAAAAAATGTATTTATTTATGTTATCGAGTTCTTATGTTGGACTTTGTGGTCAATAAAGAATAAAAATAATAATAGTATTACTAGGCCAACGTAGACCTTAGAAAATATTAACGCACAGAGAGAATGCAGTTGTACTGTACTTGTGTAAACTCTGGATCCGCCCCTAATGTGTAGCAGGTAGGGGATGCAAATAATAGTAACCAAATGACCTTACTGGACATGTAACGCTTGACGACCCCCACACCTGAAAACTGATAAATATTTTTTTCTTCTCCACTATGCAACTGATGATCATATCATATGCCCGATATGTTATTACATCATTTCCTAAATTTGAGCAATTTTTTTCTATCATTTACCAAATTGATTATATATATATATATATATATATATATATATATATATATATATGCACAAATACTCAAACAACATAAAAACATAAAATATATGAGGCTTGCCATCTCAAAACCAGCATTCGTGACCAAAAAAATGAAAATTGACCTTTTCATAATCTTCACACTGTAAGCTTTAAAATGATGGGTCTTTGACTGGAATTCACTTACTACAGCATTTCCAAAGTTAAGAGTAAAAGTATTATGCTTCTGTGGGCCTGTTCAAGCTAAAAAAATATCTATGCAATTTATTAGTTAATTCATTGGTACATAAACCGTTTGGACAATTATCCGCCACAATTTTGATCATCAAATTGCTGGGTAAAATATCTTGTATGAGATGACCATGGAGCCGGGGTAATAATAAATAAACCTTAATTGTTTTTTCAAATGTTTTGTCCACAGTCCTCGAACTTTCGACCACCCGCTGAACCAACCAGTGAATTAACCAGTGAATTATACGGAATATGGTTGGCGTTTTTCACTCAAATATATGTATTGTACAAAAGTATACAATACAGCCACATTCTTATGCCAATTACTCAGTTTAACAATTAGCGACAGTTTTGCTGGTTTTGGAATGGCAAATCTCATAATATGAGTAGGATTGTATATTTTTTTAAGTATACTTCTTGGTGCTTTTTCATATTTTAACATATGATTTAGACAAACTGCATCATCTAGAATTTATTCAAGGGAATTAAAGGCACTAAGTAACAAAAAAGGAAGCTATGCAAATTGATTGTTCAATAATACTGATGGATGACCATTGTTATTTCACAGTCCTTTTTTGTATAATGGTTGCTCACCAACTGATTTGATATTTGTATTAAAAAATATTTCTTGCTAAATATATAGTAGCGGGCATCATGACAAATGCTGTACCAGTCTCAACTCTGTTGATGTATTAACAGATAATCCTCCATCTGATCCGCTCATTTGGTCATCACTGTCACTGTTGTATCCAATCACATCAATGTCATCTAAATGAAAATATAAATGTACTGTAATTTAAAAAAAATTAATTTACAGAATTTTAGACAAAGACTTACTATTACTGTACCTGTGCAGTATACAAATACTGTATTAATTACTTATGAGGGGAACGGTGAAATCTATTTCCCTGAGGTGATGCAGAGACCTGTAGCCTACTTAATATCTTTCCTCGGGCTCTCCACATCACCAATGGGCTCTAAATTCCACCATTCCCTGAATCTAGAGCAGTCAATATTTGTTTCATATACCTCATATGATTATATAAGGCCTAAAAAAGTAATGAAAACAGTATCCACAGAGTAGGCCTAGGATAGGCATCCATTCACAGTACTCACTTATCCATACAATGTTTGTGCCACATTCAATTTCCTATGGGGACCAACCAGTATTTTTAACTTAAATTTCAAACCATTAATTCAAGGTCTTTTATTAAATAATAAAAATACATATAAATTTACAAACCAACAGCCAAAGGCTGTACTGTATATGTAACATTGTATAAAAAGTAATAAAATATGAATAAACACGAATAAAAAACACAAAGACAGAAAATGTGATAAAAATAACAGTAATAACTAGACTATGTCTGTTTGGAAAACAGAACATAGGGTTTTTTCTCATTGCCTCAATGAGAAGTGGTGTTGAAATTACAATACAAAATTAAAATTCATTAAAAAAAGTATAACTCAACACCTGTGATACTCAAACTAGGATTGCAATGTTAATAGCAAGGGTGAAGAGTTTTTACTATTATGCTCCATACAATGCTGAGGTCAGTTTATTTATTTTTACTTTGTCTACTTTGCGTAATGTTACGAGTCAAGGTTAGAAGTAAAATGGGATCTAGAAGAAAAAAAATCAGAACAAAAACAATAGAAGAAGAAACTGAGAATTTTAGACACAGGTCAATAAGGGCAATAAAACAAAATATAAAGTAAAAAAATAAAATTAACACATTTGTGGGACACGAACTATAGCTGCAATGTTAATAGGTTAATTCCATGTCAAATCAACCAAAAAAAAAGCATGTTTAACTGACCATAACTCGGTAAGTATAGCATAACTCGGTAAGTATAGCACCTAAGCTGATTTTAGATTGTGTCATTTTAAAGCTATTGAATATCGGTAGCTCTGTAACTTCTATTAAATAAAAAGTTCAAAGTTCTCTTCCAATTCTAATACAGTAATAATCTTTGAGACACACTATGATGTAAAGAAGCTCCCCAATAAATTAGGTAATGGGTGCTCTAAACTTCCTAAGCAGTGAGCAATTATATATGGCATGTCCATTTGAAATTTTCACTTTTTGTACATACTGTACTAACAGAGATAATACCATATTATTAGTAAAAGCAAACCAAACTCCTTTTTTTCAATTTAGGTTCTGAAGTCAAGTTACAATGTACAATAAAATAAAAAAGCTTTCCAACGAAGTTGGTGAAAGGCACCCTAAAGTTCCTGAGCAGTTTGATGTATGACATTTTGAAAAAAACAGCAACATTAAATAAAAGACATTGTAATTAAATCAGTATAAAGTAAAACTCTTACAATCATCTTACAAGATTTTTAAGAAACAACATTAATTTTCAATGCAATGATCAGTTTATACCATAAAACACTATCAGATGCATCATTGATAAAAATTATGGGATAAATCATTTATAATAAATTTCAAATCAATGTTTAAAATGTTGTTTTTGTTAAAAAGATATTGTAATTAAATCAGTATAAAGTAAAACTCTTACAATCATCTTACAAGATTTTTAAGAAACAACGTTAATTTTCAATGCAATGATCAGTTTATACCATAAAACACTATCAGATGCATCATTGATAAAAATTATGGGATAAATTATGGGATAAATCATTTATAATAAATTTCAAATCAATGTTTAAAATGTTGTTTTGTTAATGCAGCATGTTTCTTTTTCAGATTGAATCATGGGGTAATAATTTTTTAAGACCACTTATGAATGAGTAGAGTTTAAAACAGTTGGAATTTCCTTTTTCAAATTTCTTTTATAATTTAGAAAATAAATAAGGGGGCGGGGGCAGGCAGGCAGGCTGGGGCACCCTTGAATACATCACGATTTGAAATCAATACGGTAATCAATAATTACTCCTCTAAAAACCAAATTATTATTGAGGGGCCCGCTGGCCGTTTTATTCTCCAAAAATGTTAAGTTGGAAATTATTATAAATTTTTATTTTTTAGGACTATTTATTAATGGGCCCCTAATATCCCTGGGCTGCACTGCCGGTAGCTACGCCACTGGGTTTACTGTTGTTTTTACTATACAGAAGTACAGCTTTAAGATACAAAAAGTGCAATGTCGAATGGACATGCCATACATAACTGCTCCCTGGTCAGGAACTGCTGAAGCACCCATCACTAATATTTAAATAGGGAAGCTTAGAATCTAAGCTTAGAATAATGCAGCATTTATTTAGAAAATTATAGAGCTACTCAATAGCTTCAAAATAAAAATAAAAACCAACTCAATAGGTGCTATACTTACCGAAATATGGTCGGTTATACATGCAAGATATTGCTAATTAGCTCAAAATTTGTTAGCATGTATCTCACTAATTAAGAGGCTTACAGAAAAAAAATGTTCATTTCTGATTTTTTCTTATGAGTCTCAACCACATACGAAAATTTGAAAAAAAAAATCCGCGGGATTGATGTTTTTTTTTTGGGGTTGACATGTAATTATCCAATAGCGAGGGTGATGTGGAAATTCATTAATATAGCACACTACATGATCCGATCCTGCATAGGTCAGTGCATTTTTAGTTCATCTATCTTAAGTAACATCATGCATTTTACCCATTATTTTTTAATAATTGAAAAGAAGAATTCTTTATAAATTCTTTATAATTCTTAAAAAGAAAAACCACTTTGTTTTGGTTTTTCGGCAGGCTTAAATATTAATAGAAGGCGCTGTTGACCAGGGGTTTAGCAAGAAAAACGAAATAGGCTGTCCAATATGGAAGCCAGTTGGCATGGCCCTGAGCTGATGGGTGGGCCAAGCCCACGCCCCCTTCCCAAACTTAAGAAAAAACAGAAAATTATGATCTTCAGAGGGCATTTAAAGGTGTTTAAATGTTGGAATTTTGTCTTCAAATGAATAGTGCTGAATTAGCGATCACAAAGATATTTTAGTTATAGACACATAGACTATTTGATGGAGTTGAGAAACTAAATCTAGGCACTAACTGCGTCGTACAACAATTTCAACTCCGCTCCCCATGAGCGATTGACAAGGCAACGCCATATATTTATTTTCTCTTAAAAACAGGCTTGGAAAGACCCGGAGAAAATTGCATTAAAGCCACTAACATAGAGGCCAAATCCAAGATGGCCACCAAAATGGCTGTCACATAAATCGCATGGGTCAATGATTCATATTGGGAACATAAACACTGTCTACTAGATGAATTTCATGAAGTTCATTTGACTTTGTTCAAGTTAAAAAATTATACTCATTATTGATTTTTGTGGAAAATCCAAGATGACTGCCAAACTGGCCACCAAATGACACTGTAGTACAATTCATGGCTACAATGCTCCCAAGACATACATTTGAATGCATGTTTTTAAAAACATTTTCCCCAAAACATTTTCCATGCATGTATAGAATAGAAAGTACTGTTTGTGGTCATTTCTTATGAGCCCTAATCATTACCTAAAATTTATAGAAAATCTGAGAATTTAGGGAAACAACAATAGCGACGTCCCATTAATTACTTTAAAACTAGTTTAGGTCTATCAGAGAAAATATTGATATTCATTTATGGGTATTCAAGTAAAGGGCTATAAAGACCACACATTTGAAAACCAGGGTTTGCTTCAGTGGTAGTAGATCTGTACTAATAATGAACTAATGGAAATTAATTACGTACAGCTTGACAATGACATCACAGGCAAGTTCTCTATATGGACCGGAAGTAGTTGCTGCATAGAGTAGAATATTAAGGGGTATTCATAAATTGAAAAATTTGTAGAACTAGTTGAGGTGTCAGTTTCCACTACCCAGGCCTAGCTTTCTTCTGCAATCGAACGCCTAGGCTGATGAGGGCAGCCAGGCACGAACCTACAATGCAGCAGGGTGGTCAACAGTGCTAGACTAGCGAAATTTACTTTTGATAAAAACCAAAGTATTGTTATCTCTAGCATTCTCCCATTAAAAAAAAATATTGATTTAATTCTTATCTAAACATCTGTATAATAGACCTTTCTATCATTTTCATTCTAGGTTTAGATCGTGGATTTGATTGTTTACATGTACTTTGCTACCATGATGTCAATAAGTTGTTGACTTCAACCAACTTTTTTATTTCATCATGATAACATGTGTGCTCATTCTGACGACTCGCATTGTTAGTTCTGGTTACAATCACACTAATGTAGCTTGATTATTATAGAAGAAATGGAAAAATAAACTACTAAATAAATACAACAAAACCTGATTTTATTAAGAAATATGAATCATTATAATTATATACTGTATACTCGCGTATAAAAATAGAATATTACGATCAAAAAACAGGGGGTTGTATTACACGCACAACATACATATTTTAGATTTTTGAAAATCATGTTCATCTTATGTGCGGATCATCCATAACAGGCGAATTTACTACTGTAATGAAGCTCCTATAGTGTTAGTATGAATAAACGCAATCTTAAATACGGGGAATTAATATTTTGATGAACATTTAAAAATCTCATAAAATAGTATCATTTGAGAGATTAGTGCTGCATTTGACTCAGTTTGTAGCCAGCTAGATGCAGTATCAAGATCACAAAAAAAGCAGCAAAAATTAGGCCTAAGCCAGAGGTGGGCATACAAATTGGTCAGTGGGCCAAAGTTAATTTTGGATTTAACTCCCTAACCTATCTAGCGACGGTGTTACAATGATTATCAATAAAAAAACATGGATTTATTTTGGAGACCGAAGTATTGGTAAATGTTATAGTAGGAATCTTCCAACATTTGTTATTGTACAGTATTGTGTTCTTCTGGTGCACTCACCAGGCCTAGGCTATAAATAGGTTAAGACTTGGCCTAGGCCTACTGTAGTTTACAACGTTTAACGATGCGAAATGTAGCCTATTATTATTATTATTATATATTATTACTCTATACAGCCTAGCTGAGGCACCATAGGCCCATTCTGCAGCAGCAGGTTCTGATTTGCAGCATTATTAATTTCAATTTCATATTAAATATTCACAATAATTATATCTTTTTACTTCAATAGATCGACCTATGACTACGAAAAATACAGTGCCAGTGCATGTCAACAACCGCACACAGAGACCTGGATCGACGACGATGGCCTTGTATGCAAGCTTGCTTGTTCGATTTTGATCCATCGTATTAATATAACCAAACAGTGTCATTTACATTTCAACCGGGTAGACAATATTATTATTAGTATGAATATCTATACAATACAATATTAATATTTAATTAACTACTATTTAATCATTTCACTTTATTGAAAAATACACATAAAATGGGTCACAATTCTTGCCCAAACACCAAACAAATTGTATATGAGAGTCTATCATTTAAAAGGATTAAAATACTATAATACGACATTAAATATAGAAAAATATAAATGCAAAAAATATTATAATAAATGTATATCTCTAAAAGTAAAAACTTTTGACATACAAAACGTCATCTAAACTGATACTGTCAAAATTTCAATGACCCGACTGGAGAAACTCAGACTTTTTGGTGATCCGCTCTCGAGTAGTAATGGTCAGCTTTTCAACGAGCTCAGTCATGCATGACGTCATCTACGCGCAATTTTGCGTTTTTACATTATCAGTCATATCAGCCTAACCAACTAACAGTGAAAATATGCTAAAATCAGGCCTATTTTTAATCAGTTATAGCTCCTTAGGATGAAAGGTGACCCCCAATTTTTATTACATATTCTGAAAGCACACAAGTTGTAAATTTGAATTTATAGATCATAATGGCTGATCGGACATTGTGACGTCATCATATTGGCATCTGAATTCAAAGAAAGTGAATTATAGCTATGACGTCATTTGAGCGTATCTCGCTTATCCTTGATCGATCGTCTTCCAACTTTGAATATGTTATAGCTGAGACAATTCTCTTTTATATATTCTTTTTAACATTTTGATGACATCATCATGGTCATGGTTTTTTCTGACCCACCACAACTTTCTTTCCTCAAAACGTTGATGAACCCATATCATCTTAACCATTCGACATTACTGAATCATATTAAGTGAGCCTAATCTTCAGGTCAATGTTGAATGTCAGGTACCTTAATTTTCCGTTCGCGCGAATTAACGTGCACGTACGCGTGCGTCAACAATTATGTATACTTAAAATTATGCCTACTTTTAAACAGTTATAGCTCCTTAGGATGAAACTTAACCCCTAATTTTTATTACATATTCTGAAAGCACATGAATTGTAGATATGATTTTATAGATCATTATGGCTGATCGGACATTGTGAAGTCATCATATTGCTATCTAATTTTTAAAAAACTGAAATTTTATTTATGACGTCATTATTTTTCAACTTATTTGAACGTATCTTGCTTATTCTTGATCGATTGTCTTCCACATGTGAGTATGTTATAGCTGAGACAATTCTCTTTCAGAAGTGTCCCTTTATTTTTCATTTTGATGACGTCATCATGGTAAAAAAGAATGCTTTTTTGGAGCCTTCTCATATTTTTTTCTTAAAAGATTAAACAATTTTAAAATAGAGGGCGGCAGACTGTATTTCGATGCTATCAGACCGATACTCTAAAAGGAAAATTCGTGTGGCATTACCAATCAACAGGGTGTTTTAAATTAAACTTGACAAGGTTTAAATTCATGTGCCATTACCGTCCTCGGGCACGTCTTATAAGGTATTCGTACTTGTGCGTTAACATTTTAAAATTGTAATTATCACTTTTCAGATAATTTAAAGGACGTTTCAGGTATTTTCAGTATTCCAAAACTTTCCATAATTTACGCGCCGTACGCTGATTCTGTGTACACTGCAATACACAGACCTAGCCTAGGCCTAAATGCCTCCACACGGCTGTTATTCCTGAATATTATAATGTTTAATCCCTTTAAATAATTAAGTAAATTTGTACTTGGCTATGGGCATTTTTTAACTGAAGATTTGATTGTATTGTAAACACAACGGAAAATGACATTGCCTAGAGCGGGGCGCAATAATGTAGGATTGATCGGAAGACAAGGTCTAGCAGGCCTATATCCTTTGCGGCACTAAGCTTAAAATTAGGCCTAGATGTATAATTAGTAGATATATTCGAGGAGATATATGGGTGAGTCACTTTGGTTTTTTCTTGTTTCTGTTTTTTCTTTTATTATTGAGTGGAGTATCCAGACTGCTCACATGGTACGCGACAACCTCATATTATTCATCGTCAAAAACAGAATAGGCCTGGGCTATCCAACACGGATTCCTACAACTCGGCTGCAATCCAACTACCGACCATAACAAATCTTGAATTAATCACCTTATATCTATTATGTAAGTTCGTAATAAACAAACGATTATTTTGTATAAGAAACTGTCAATACAAAAATTTGCGTTCTGAATTCTGAATAAACAGTTTCTGAGCTTTCAACGATGTGAACAGTTTGAACGACAACGCCCAGTCAACGAAAACTTCAATGCGTTGTTAACGAAAACGCAATGGGTTGAATGCGTTGGATTTTTGCAATAATACTGTTCAGTACTGTATCCATTAAATGGTTCTGATTAGATTATGTAAGCAATACGATTTATAATTTTATAATTCTTGTGGTTATAGGTTTAGTTTTTTGTTGGTTTTATTTAATAAAAAGCAAATATCACTTAAAGATATTTAATGTTTATATGATTATAAATTATTATGATTCATGCTGCCTACAATTTGAGTAACAAATGGTACGGAAAATTTCAGATATTGTGGATGAACATGTGGAACATGAGAACTGTTTTAGTACATATGTAATATACCCTTCAAGATGGTAGACTTGCTATGCAATGATTAGAATAACGAAGATACACAATACTACAGATATGCGGATAAAATACCTTTTTCAGAGTCACTAGAAGAGGATCCACAACTGCCAGTACTATCCTGCCTCGGTTTTCTTATAAGTGATTCACTGTCATTAAATTTACCAATTCTCTTCATCAAATGGTTCTGTTTCTGCTTTAGCTGCTCTTTTGCTGAGATAAGATATTTGTCCTCTTCTTCTAAATCCTGTTAAAAACAAAGATTGCAGAATGTACAGCCATAATTTAACTAGAAAAAGTTTCAGAATTATTATGTAGTGTAAATATACAATTTTAAGAATACATAGTACTTATTATTTTGATTTATCATTTGACAGAGGGCCAATTCCTTAAATTACACAGTACAGTACCTTGTAATGTCTTCGGGGATGCTAATAAAAGCACAGTAATTATGAAAAAGTACCTAATTTCAGAGTTAACATACCTAAAATTTGGGGGATAAAATCATGAATACACTTACAGTAGTGCTATTAAAATCATAATACTGTACTGCATTATTAGAAAGCATGTGTCCAAGGTGAACTATTCGTTAACCGTTTGAACAATGGTGTCATCAATGCAGGGTGCAAAAATAACGCTCGCCAATGCGAGTGAAATAAAAATTGGCGAGTGATATTCCATTCCCACTCAGCCATGAAAAATCCTACCAAAAAAAAAAAAAAAAAAGTCCCGCTCGAATTGTAACTGATATTAGCATGCATACAACACGTCATATTACACTATGTTACTATACTACAGTATACTACTTACTCCTAAAAAATTCCCATCATGTACACCGCAGCGAAAATCGTCTAGGTTAGGTCCAGGCTGGCCCCAGGCTGGCCCAAATAATTAGCCTAGGTTTGCTGGCCTAGTATTTGTAATTATACTCACTACAGTGCTGTACTGGAATTCAAGCAATGGATTTTCATATTACGTTCATTTATAAACAATGTTGAAAACACAATATTCCAATTTGAACCTACTTCTCTCAATACAATAAAAAATTCTTAACTAAAATGATTGTTGAAACCCACACTCTCGAAAATTTAACATCGTATAAATGGCTGTCTAGGCAAGAAATGGGGATTTCCCTAGGTAGGTACATTGTTTTGTTGTATGTTTTAAAAAATTTAAAATTTCTACGATAAATTATTTGAGCCCACCATGCAAAATTATGAAAAATGCAATGTGTTTGTAGGCCTAATAATAATGTTTCATTGTACTTCTATATAGGGATTGAGAAGAAGACGAAAAAGAATGCTAGCTTTGTTTGGTGTGCATTACGGTAGAATATACCTAAGCCAGCCAGGCACCCTCAACATTGAGCAAAGCTTTCCAGGCTTTCTTATATTTTCTAAACATGAAAAATTTACTCATTTTTTATTTATGAAGTGTTTGATTCTAGGACTAGGCCCCAGGCCTACTAAATTCTAGTTGCCTTAGAAACCAACTACCCAACAAAATATTTCGCATGGCCATGATAGGTTATTAATTTTCGTGTTCAGAGCTTTTTCGGATAAATTATCCCCGGGAAACACGCCCAAACCAGAAGAATACATTCATTTCCATGTTTGTTGTTAATCGGCCGATAAAGATGGAATTTCTTTATTTTAATTGTACTCAAACAAGGGGTTTTTAGCCAGAAAAACGAAATAGGCCGTCCAAAATGGAAGCCAGTGGGCTTGGCACTCAGTGGATAGGTGGGCCACGCCCCTTCCCAAATATGTATAAAAAAAATAGGAAATTATGATCTTTAGAGGGCATTTAAAGGTGTTTAAATGTTGGAATTTTGTCTTCAAAGGAATGTCACAAAGATATTTCAGTTATAGACATAGATTGCACATGGCTACGGTTCTCGCATAAAGTTTCTAGGCTATGCAGATGCATTCATCTCTCTCCTTAGTCTAGTGTAAATTCTACTCTAGATCCTCCAAATCGAGAGATAGGCCTAGACCTACTAATAATATTTGTTACGTTAACAACAAACCTTCTTTACGGTATTAATTGTAACCTGAGAGTTACAAACACCAACAATATTATGTCGTTGACATAATCTCAAGTATTGTACAGTATTTGCAGAGAGCCACTCAAAACCGTCCATTTTCCAGCAGGGTATAAATGTTTTTAACACGACGCATTTTGTAAGTGAACTTTTCACCAGGTAGCAATGGTTAAGCCTTACATTTTTGGGAATCCCCTCCGAATATTGGTACAAAAACAACGTACATTAAATCAATAAATGTTTTTATCAAATGTAAATATGATTTAGCTTTAGTTTAAAGTAACATTCGATAGATTTGAAGAATATAAAGAATTTGCTAAAGATAGACCAGGCCCAATTAGGCTAGGCCAAGCTGATTAGGCCAAGCTGTCCTAAATAATTGTAGGCCGTCCAAAAGACGGTCGGACGGCTCGCTGGCTAAGCCTATGACTTAAACACTTGTGTAAGTGCAATCAAAATACAAGACAATACTGTAGGCTATCTAGAGGGTGCACTGAGTAAAGCAATTTACTGCTGACAATGACAGCAACGATGGCAACAACATATAAGAACACTGGTTAAAAAAGTCTCCTCGAAGCTTTGATTATTTGGGGAGGCTAATTATCCTCCAATGCCACCACCACAGTAAAACATGTGTTCCCAAATTATAATGACCATTACTAATTAAATTAGTCATCTACCCCATCTTTCCTGAGACAATTGCATCAGTACTAATCAGTGTGCTCCTCAACATTGTTTTATATTAAAGTTTATTTGTGCATATTTCACTTTTGTCTCCTGGGGTGGGGGGAGATTATCCACAGCCCCTATTTACACCACACTGCGAAGTCCCTTTTGAGCAAACTCCTGATTAATCAACTCCAACTTGCATTAAATATGGACTATGTACTTACGTGAATAAATGCCTTGGCATTAGTTAGAAGACCTAAAGTAGTGTGTCTTGATGATTCTGATTGCAGTGGAACAATTTCTTTCAGTTTTTCAAGACATGTTCGCAAATGTGCTCGCCTAAATTTAGAAAAAATAAGAAGAAAGAAGCAGTGTTTAAATATGAAATTATATGTGTCAGCTCCTGTTTTGATGTCCAAGAACTGAATGTCACACTACATAGATGATATTTTGACTTGCAGGACTATATCCAGGAGAAAAAAATTGGACCAACTAGGGTATCGTGTTTGCCAATCCCCAGTGGGATCAAGGGGACTGTTAGATTGATGAGGCCATTTTAGGACAATCAAAATCAAGTAAAATTGAAACACCTGACATTTCAATATACTATTGAAGATCACTGTAATGGCATACTGTACACTAGAATTAGATGTGTACAGATTTGCTTTCTTGTCAGTAGGAATAAATTACATACATGTTTAGCCAAACATTTACACTTGCAAGTTTTATTACATTAAAACTCAAAAAATTACAATTAAGACCCTATTTTAAACAGTCTCTGCACATATGTGACATTTACTTTGAACCCTCAATATAGTGTATTGGTGAAAAAGCTCTTGGAGATGTACACATTCTGTTTACAGTAGGCTAGAATTGAACTGCAGGAACAATCCTAATCTTATGTAATTAGTCATGTTTGTTGAATGTGAAAACAATTATTAATGGGCAAGTAGAATCATCATCTACAGTACGTGTGAATTTGGTAAATCTTCAGAAATTTTACTTCTCAGAATTGGGATAACTCTCTTACTTTAAGCCAAGCACAATTAAAAAAAAAAAACTTTCATAGCAGATGAACTGTTTTGATTTTGCAGCATACATTGTCTAAAGACATAACAGCATGTTGCAATAGGATATGAATGCTGTTATTTTTCAGTTCCTTAATTTTTCATTGATCACAAAATAAATACAGTAATAATGATCTTTAATGATGAATTACAGTAAATGGCTTTGTAATACTTTTAAAACAAACTGCAGCAATGTTTTACAATGTGATTGAATAATATACTAAATTATATTAGTGGTAGGCTATACAACCTGGTAAAAAAAATGGGTGATAACAGCCCTCAAAATTAACGCCGGCATTCGGCAATGCTGACGTAAAAATCGCTGACGTGAAGATTACAGGCCTAGCCCAAGTTAACGCAGGCCTACACTGGTACTACCAGTACCAGTGGTGGAAGACTCGGCAGGGATCGCCGTGAACACAATATTAAACCTTATTCTTAATAAAAGCTATTATTTAATGTCTTTTATGTTGTATTATGAGTAAAATGTGAATAAAATCAAACTGGATTGTGTGTTTCACGCTTTTATATTGTTTTTACATGCACTTTCGGTCTGACATTTTTCAAACACACCTCATTCTTCGTGTAAACATATAACTCTGCTCGCTAATTGGTTAATTTGTTTCGTGGGGTCATGGATGGGCAAACATGTGCTTGGCTGTGATGACGTCAGATCGCCCAAAGTTTCATAGTGTGCGACGGCTGGCAGCTCAGTGTAAATCAATTTTTAATTAAACAAATTTTTATTAAAACAAATAAGAAACCCTCATGATTTTGTTTTACAGTCAAATCTAAATAAATCTTAAAAATGTAAATTTCATTCTCTACAAATTTCCTCCGTAATTAGCAACATCCTTTTGAGGAATGAGTGAAGCTATGCATTTGTAATTTACACTGATAAATCTACTACGACATCCAACAAATCCGAATTAAACATCTACTGAAAAAGAGTCAGCCATCATAGAAACTTGCTTAGAGTTCCGTCTTCATTTCAGGTTGATTGCAATCAATATTTAAAGGATTAAGCCAGAAGGCGATAATGCACTTTATAAACAATGGAAGGCGTAACTTTCATTTTATCTAACATTAACATTTAGGTTTTGTTATTATTATTATTAGGCCTACTGGTGTGTCGTTTTAATCAATAGATAATCTCTATGGCTGAGCTAGCTGTACGACAATTCATTCACAGGGTGTTGTGTGCTAGGCCTGTTAATTAACAGACAGCGATGATTATTGAGTTATTTTCGTTGGAAAAAGTTGATTTTTATTAAATTTGTTCCGGGCCGAATAAAATGTCCAGAATTCGGAATAGGGAGGTCCAGTTTTCAGAAAGTATTTTATTAAAGGAAGAATAGGAATGGTTTTGGGACTTGAAAGAAGAAAGTTTGGTTTAGCGTGGAATTCTGCTTTCTGGGCATTCGGAATTCGGATATTCCACTGTATGTTTTTTTTTGTAGTTTCATTTTATTCATCATCATAACATTAACACTGTTCAACATTTTATCAATAATTAGTTGTGAATTTGAACATCAGGTACGTAGGCTAGGCTTTCCAGCTTGATTGGGTGACTTGAAAAGACATCCATCACTGCTATAACAGGTCAGCATCGGTCGATTTGAGGGCTGTAGCTGAAACTAAAAACTGCCGACGTTATAACCGGCGTCAATTTTATAGCGCCAGTGATTTAAAAATTTTTTTAGCCGACATACTTTTTTCCTAATTTCGAGGGCTGGAGTTCAAATACCAAATGTACCGGTCTTAAATGAAGTGGTTTATTGTGGATTTTTTGCCTTATTGTGCTAAAAAAGCTTACTGCAGATGGTGCTTGTTTCTCATAATTTATTCTATCTGTGTGGCATAACCACTGGCATAATTGTTGCTCGCCCTATGTCAAAATAAAGAGAAGATGATTCTTTACCCTGGAAACATATGTCAGATGTGGCATTGTTGCAAGTGCGACATATTTCTTAAATTTATCACTTCTAGGGCAATCATATAAAGTACACTATCTAGCTTGTGCATACGTCCTTATTGAGATTATTGATATGAAACACAATCAAACAGTTGATTTTGCTGTGCTAAACTCCATCAGCTCAAAACAATTTTTGAATACCATTCCGAGGCAAACCATGTACCTTCATCGTAGTACGTTGTTTTGCCTCGTAATCCTGCAGTTACGTTACCAGGGAAAATCACTAGATCTTAAGGCCAACTCAGACAGCGTCGTACGACGCAGCCCAACGTGACAACAAATCCCGTCGGGCTGTGTGATTTAAACGCAGACGCGATGGTGTGCGTCGGGGGCAGTCGCGTCGTAGAATATTAAACATGTTTAATATTTCTCACGACGGCTTAAGACTGTCCCCGACGATAAATCGGGTCGGGCTGCGTCGGCTGACGCTGTCTGAGTTGGCCTTTAAGTTTTGTGTTATAGATAGGTGGTGCAATCTCTGAAATGACTCATTAATGAGAACTGAAATTTTCACAGGTAATTCAGAAGTGTTTAATATACTCCCAAATGATATTATCTCAACATTGACAAAAATGTCAGTTACATTGTTTTGCCGCGGGATGGCCATCTGGCACAGAAAGGTTGCATAACACTGCATTAAAATGTTTTGTAAATTAAAATACATCAAGTGTGGAAATGGTCATTGCTACAATTATTAAGGATAGAAAAAAAAAAAAAAGTGGTCCTAATTTTTATCCTATAGGGATTTGTACTTTTACCGCAACACAAAAATAAAATCTAATATTTTATAATTAATTTTTAAAACACTAATCATTTCCTTGGCCTCAAAAACATATAGGCACCAGTATCACCATAATATGTCAAAATGATCAGGATAATTGACCACTTCATTTAAGACCAGTACATTTGGTATTTGAAATATCACCGATTCATAGCCCACCACTAATTATATTGATAAAATTTGTCAAGTAACCTACACAAGTATTGCTCAACTAACAATATGAGATTAGGATTACCACCAAAATACAACTAACTATTCATTTACAGACAATTGATCAAAAACCACATTTATTTCTGCAATCACCCAAGCAAATGCAACAGAATGACTCATTGCATGTATTATTCATGACTCAAGGTCAGCAAACATGTAACAGCCAAAGTTGTAGCACACTTCAATTGTTATTTCCTTACCTGTTCTTCTCCAATTCATTATGAGTTGAACGGCTGTTTAAAAAAAAAACACAAAATTTAATACATTATGCAGTAGTATGCAATAGAAATTGGTAGGTGTATAACTAGGTGTAACTACGGGCCCGTTCGAGCGAAAAAATATCCGTGCGATTTACCAGTTAATTCACCGGTACACACTTTCTAAAACCGCTCGGACACTAGTCTAATTACCTTTCCATCTGGATTATCCGCGACAATTTTGACCACCAAATTGCTGGGTAGAATACCGTGTATGGAATGACCATGGAGCCGGAGGCGATGATAAATCAACCTTAATTGTTTTTCCAAAAGTTTTGCCCACAACCTAGCGCCAAATTCAATAGGTTTAACCGGTCCATGGTTTAACGGCCCAGGCGTAGTTGCAGCTCTCCTTCGCCTCCACACAAATGCACGACGAAGTCTAAATTTAGTAGCATATAGCTAAGCTACGCGATTGATTTGTAGATTTACCATTATTCGGAGAAATAAACTTGAATAAACTAGCCTACGTACAGATTTTAAAGCAGCC
>NW_022686336.1:85701-93416 GCF_011630105.1 Anneissia japonica
CTACTTTACAATAAAAATGGACATGGTTATGGTGAGCAAAATACTGTAAAAAAAAACTAAATTACTGTTACTGAATGGAGATGATTATTGTAATAAAATAGCACTTTATTTAGTTAGGCTCTTCATAGGCCTGTGGAAAAAAATCATTGGTAGTGAACCAAAATATAATGCCTACCTTATGCCTTTTCCTTACATTATCAAAAAGTTAAATAGTTCGAAATGTATATTTTAAAAAAAGTTATATACATAAAATAGCTTCTGAATTAAAAATAAAACAAACCTGCTATTATGATTTCGCTTAGACTTCATTTTTCTTTTAATATTTTCATGATGATTATGAGGTAAAGTGGAAGCATATCCATGTTCTGCAATTTAATGGGTTGATAGTGTGTTAAATTCAAACTTCATTCTATGGCCTATGTGATTGTATTATGTAGGCCTGATTCAGTCCATCATTTTTAAGGAGATCGAGAACGATCGCACTCTTCCGCGCTCCTGAACACGCTTTCAGGAGAGCAACTAACCGCACTCCTTGATTTATGAGGCAATTAAAACAAAAATTAATGACAAAAATTGTATTTTGAAACTTTGTCCATGATCAAAATCTATCGAATTTTGCAACTAAAGCTACAATATATTCCAGTGTATAAAGAAGCAAATTTTATACGCAATTTCCACCACGAAAGGTCGTGAGTACTGAGTAGTAATAATGACTAGTTAGGCCTAGAATATTTTTAGTCAATATTGGCTTTTATTATTGATTGAATAATAGATAAACAAATATGCTCACTATATTCTATATTAAATTAATATATAAATTTGAATAAACTAAAATGATTGTTGAAACCCACATGGTCGGAAATTTAACGCAGAAAATATACTGACGTCTAAGCGAAAAAATGGGGATTTCCCTAGGTAATACATTGTTTTGATTAGAGTTTTCCTGGAGAATACAAGTATTTCCAGTTTGTTGTTTAAGAATCGGCTGATAAAGTTGAAATTTCTTTATTTTAATGTTTGCAAATATAATGTCAATGTTTCAAAATAGATAAAAACATAATATTTTGGAGATTGAAATAGGTGTGGTTATACACAGGTGACGCCAAAAAACGCGATATTCCACGTCCTCCAGGCGTTACTTCGAGAGGGTTTATTCCAAATGAGGCTCTGGTGTGAGTGTTTATTTGAGTGGGAGGGAGGAAGGATTTGTGGGGAGGCAGGATTTGTGGGGAGGCCAGTTCCCCCTCTTTTATTGATCTCCTATAATGCTTCAAAAGTTATTTCCGGGCTTCTAGAAAACAAAATTTCCCGGGACATGCCGGATCCCCCTAGAGTAGTGTTGTCTGTCGACTGCGCGCCCCCCTAATTCGGACACCTTGATCCACCCTTTGGGACAGGGGCGTCTATTCAAAGCTGTGAAATTTTCAAGGAGAGCAATTCAGTGCTCTCCTGCGTTTTACATACATGATGGACTGCTGATTGAAAAGTAGCCTACAGTAGACTACTGTATGATGTATGTGTAATGGCTGTGACTAGAGGTAGGCTACAGGTTGAAAACCAGATCCCGATTGGAAATGGCGCCTGTTACACCCTGCGGGGTTCGGCAACCACAAGTTATGGTGGCACCAGTGGGGATCCACAATGTCCGATTCCACGAGATCGTCGGATCAAAATAAAAAAAATAATATGGCCATGAATGGCGCCTGTTAACACTCCCCACACCGCAGGGCTCTGCACCCTCGTGGAGGGTGCCCATCCAAATAATACAGTATTTTGATTGCCAATTCCTGAATTGTCTAAATAATACCCCTTTACACTATCCGGAATAAACCCGATTTTACTTCCTCGTTGTCGATACACCTCGTTTCAAACACCGGAGTTGGGGGTTAGTGTAAAATGGGTGAACGTCAATGACTCTGGTGTGCTGAACCCAAATTCAACGAAGCTGAATGTTTTCAGGAGAAGCTTCTCCAGGATAGTCCCATTGAAACGCACAGCGTAAACAGTCCTGCCTTTCACATACCGGGATTTTAATCATCAATTTTCGTTAAAATTATTCATTTTTTTTGTTATAATATAACTATTTATCTATATTGAATGTATTTAGTTAAAAATAATAAACATAATGTAAGTTATATTTTATTGCGTTGGATTGTATTTTTGTTTAGAAATTAATTCGGTTTTTACTGTAAAAATAAATTAAAATGTTTCCCCGCTGTCAAACTAAACTTGATTGCAGACTAATGAGCTAGTTTCCCTCAAAAATTCCATAGAGGGCAGCGTTCAACACTGGTGTTCGTTGTCAAGTGTAAATTGGTGTAACCCGAGATCATCCCGCAGTTTCTTTGTTAAGTGTAAATGGGTTTTGGCTCTGGCGTCACACCAGTGTTTGTTTTGGCTTGATTGTTTTGAGCTTTTGTTTCAATCTGCTTCCACTTCCAGGAGTAGCCAGCCCACTTTGCCTCATCATTTACAGTTCTTCTCCAGCTATTTCTGGGACGACCTCTACTCCTCTATCCTTGCGGATTCCATCTCAGAGCCCGTTATTGGGGGCCATACTATTAGTAAGTCATAAAAACAGTAAATTTATATTCCGGACCCTCCCCTCCTGGTCGGATGTGTCGTACGCCTGGTGGCAAATTACTGCAGTCACCAGAACTCCGAGGGCCAAGGCCAGGTCCAGCAAAAAAAAAAAACAGTCGTCGGACTATGGCACACTGACAGTGTGACACTGAATTAGGCGGCCTCCTAGAAGGGTCCTAGGCCAAAATAAAATGTATGTAGCCCTAGGCTACCAGGTTAGATTACAACCAATAATTAGCAAATAAAAATGAACCAAAAACACTTGACATCAACAAAATTTGTCTTGGTCTAAACAAGAAAGAAGGCCTAGGCCCTATTTATTTTAATATTCCCTTCCCCGACTTTTCTTTTTAGGCGAGGCTTTTTTATACCTTGTTTAGCGAACCCCGCCAACTGCAAATATTGATGATTTCGAATAAATAAAATTTTATTTTTGGCCAATTAGAGCACCCGTCGCCACGAAAAAGTGGAGTTAAAAAGAAATAAAAGTGTTTATTACGCCCTCCGCTGCCTTAAGTCTCCAAAGATAAGATATGTATATTTCTTCATAATTACATAAATTTGAAGCATTTAAACATCCTATTTTACATTCACCAATAAAATTTTATTTTATCCTCCGTGTGGATGATTTTGGCAAAACTATTTGCTAAATAAGAAAACAAAATTCTATTTTTATTCCGCCCTCCTCCTATAATCTTTAAACAAATAAGTACGAGAAACAAAGAATTAAAAAAAATTTCGCCTTAGGCTAATTAAAATAAAAATTTGATTTCCTGGCTAGGCTATGCCTAGGCTAGACCTAGCCTAGTAAAAAAAAGTAGGACTAGGCCTAGCGGTATGGTCCTAGGCCTAGTGCTATACCTGGAGCACAAACAGTCCTAACTCACATATCTTCTTTAATTAGTTTTCTGTAGGCCCGTAGTTAGGCCTATCCTAATCTAGGGTATAACCTATATCAAAACCTAGGCTTTTGTTTATTAGGCTAGTAGTAGGCCTAGGCCTAGGAGCTTAGGCCTAGCAATGATCGTCAGCTGTCAAAACGGAAACGATACAAGTTTCTGGAAATATTCACGAGACTAACCCTTTTCGCGTCTCTCTAAAAACTCTGCAGCCTGAAGAAGCTGAGTTATGTTGATCATTGATGTCATTTTGAATAGTAAAACTTTAGTAAATCGGAGAAATAGATGGCAATCTTTCTACCTATCACAATTATGTTTTGGGTCACTCAGCTGGTTTGTTTTGCTCACTCTCCGTACGACGTTTATCGTTTTCGTTCTACATACGCACGTTGACGAGGTCAAAAATGCAAACAAAGAATCACGTGAATTTTTCTCGCTTATGATTGGAGCTTCCTATCCGAGTTACCAAGGCTATTTTTAGTGAGCCAATCAACATAACTGTTATAAAAACACTGTCCATAGCGTATCCACGTGGTATACCACACCCAGCATAAACAACAAACATCCTTATCAGAGTATATTTCACAAGGGATTTGTGCTTACGCCAAATGTCATTCGTGGCATTCGTTGTCGATCGTACTGAAACGGCTTTAACCTCATGGAGCTCACGCCGAAATGTTCGTGTTTGATAAATTGAAGGTTGCTATTCTGTTGATGTTGGTTGATGATGATTGTCTTGAGTGAGTGGTGGCGCGCGCCTGGATTTTCCTGAAGGTTGGAGGGCCGTTGATCGCCGATGTCCCCGACGGGACTGATACTGTAGGTGGGCGGGACCAGGGTTAGCCCAGAAACTCGCCATGAGCCCAGAAATATCAAGATTTATGAGTTGTTTTATCGATTTTAGACTGAGTCTCACATTTCGGGGGGTTTTTCCCTAGACATAGGACTAGCCTTACTGATTCACGTTTTCAGTCAGGTAAAGTCGTCAAAAGATGTGCTAGTCGTCACCGTTGTACAAAAGCGCAGCACACTACTATTTTGAAATAAAATATAATAAACAGCAATTAGGCCTATGACCTATGTAGGCGAAATCGAATGTATACTCAGACTTAACTATTTTGAACTAGGCCCAAATGTAACTAACGGTAATTATTGTAGGTGAAAGCGACCACAAAAAAAAATAGTTGATGACCATCAAAAGGGCTTCCTGTTGCTCACCACTTTAATTTATCGAGCCATACTATCAGTGATTTAGGCTTTATAATCAATTAGGTACCAATTTCAAATCTACTAAGGCTATAGGACTGGGAGGATACCCTCGGGGCATCTTCTAGCCTTAGTAGATCTGAAATTGTTGCCTATGATTAGGGCCTAACTAGCCTAATATCACTGATAGTATGGCTCTAAATTTAAATAGTGAGAATAGGGAAGCCATTTGAAGCCCTCTAACTATACATGCCTAAAAATACATTAATATGTTTTGATGCATCTACTGATTGATGACCACCTGATAAATGGTGATGCCCGAAAACGTTTGTGTTTTTACCATTAAAAGTTACGGCTACTCTACACTTTTGCTTTATGCGTTTTATTACTATAATATATATATATATATATATATATATATATATATATATATACATATACATATATACACATATATATACATATACATACATAAACAGAACTGTAGGGTGGGGGGGGGCAGTGTGAGTCTGTGATATTATGTGGGGGGATACAAGTGTTCTGATCGAAGCGAGGGACCATATGCAGGGGCCAGGGGCGGATCCAGAAATGTCCAAAAGGGGGAGGGTCGGAAGTTGGGCCGATTGAGACAACATTGTCGTAGGGGGTTCGGGGCATGCCCCCGCGAAATTTTTGTGTTCTAGACGCCCGAACATAACATTTGAGGCATTCATGGCTATCATTTTTTTCTTTTTCTCTCTTTTTTTCCCCTTTTTTTTAACCTCCCAAAAAGGGGGGGGGGCCGGGACGGTTCCCCCCCCCCCCCTTAAATGCGCTCCTGGCCCCCGGAAGAGCCTCACAAGGCTATAAATGGCTATAGCTGTCTCATGTGACTTCAGCACGGTTGCTCTCAAATAATAATGTATAAATCAAGTGAAATTTCTATGGAATCAAAATGAACACCATATTGTTTTATAGCAGTTTATTCATTATACAGAACATTTTAAACCATGATGAAACTATTATATTTTGTATCTTAATACGAATTACACTTAAATTTTAGAAACATGAATAACCGGGAACGACTTATCATCGACAGCAGAGCTTTTACAGGGAACATGATCAAGCAGTCCACTGCTTACAGACTTGGAGTCTAAGTGAGAAGTTCAAGCCAATCCGCCAACCAGGCACAGGCCCGTAGCCGGGGGGGGGGGGGCCTGGTTGTTGGGCCGAACCCCCCCCCCCCCTTTTGACAAGCAAACCCCTTGTGACTTAAGCGATTACATTACTATTATTGTATTAGTATTTGTAATATTGATTTCTAGCAGAAATAAAATTCTACTATATTGATGTTCAAATTTACTTACTGTAATTTCTCGTGTTTTTATTGTGCGTTGTTAATAACTGTCTTGAAATCCTGTGTTGAAAAGAAGTGATCATTTACTTTAGAGGCCCTGCATACTAGAACTCTTACTCCCTTGCGGCATTGGATAATTACAAAAATGTATTTCATTTTAAACTGCAAGAAGTACTTAAATATATGCCATATACTGTACACGCTTTAAAAGTGCAAAAAAGCTCTGGCTTTTGAGGCTTTTCCCCCTCGACCCCACCGTGGCCCTTCGGCGGGCCCCTGGACCCCACGCTCTGAACCCCCTTGGCTCTCTCTCCAGGTAGTTTTGGAGAGACTTACTTCACGTTACACAGGGACATTCATTCATGATCGTCTTTGATGGACTTGTGGTTGAAGATTTGGACACTGAAATATTGGCTGGTGGCCCATTTATGAAAGTCAATGATATTAGTACAGTATTAGACCAAAACTATGCGAGGTCTGCTAAAGTTATTTGTCACACTTATGGGTCTCTTAAACCCCAGTCCAACGTTACCGTTAGACTCACTCACGCTGTCAGGGAACCCACCCACAATTTTCCCTGGTGAGTATCTCGAGCTGACTCTTCCACCACCACTCAAGTTACCGACTCGGAAGTTGCCATTGAACCTCATTCAACAACAGTGGCGGACCGTAGGGTAAATTGCAGGGTATGCTAGGTATTGGCATATCAAGGATGTGCAAGGGGCGTGCACTCACGTCCCTCCCCCTAGCCCTGAAAAATAATACTCGCCCATCCCCCAGCCGCACCCACGCCCAAAAATCATGCTCAAGTAGTTAAAAATGACCTCATATCACCTTATTTTGCGAGTTATCCCCTCACCGATCCCCCACTTTATTTTCCTACCCCTATGAGCTCCCTTCCATTTCAAGACCCCTACGCCACTGATGCTAGGGCCTGCTAGTGATGAAATCCTTGGGTATTTTATTTTACTAAGAAAATTAAATATTTTTGTAATAGAGGAAGAATTAAGAAGTAACAAAGTATATTTCAGTTCATTCAAGTAAGCAAAACTCAACAAAGTGGAGATAACGTTGTTAATTGACTGTTAATTGCTATAAACATGGGTTCAGAATTGTTGAATTTGTGATTTGCGTTGCCATTGATCTTACCTAATTAATACATTACATAATAAAACTTGATCACTGATCTACTGATAACACTGGCCGACTGAGGGCGTATTTTTCTATTCGTATTATCGCCTCATGAATATTAATTTTAATAATTATAACACAAACAATTACAATAAAAAATGGTTTATAAATTGAACTAAAAGGGAAAATATACATGCGAAAAACACGTTATTTTCAAATTTTAATGTATTTTCTGGAAGCTGGGGGTAATTTTGGGCAATTTTTGCTGAATCTTGAGTAATTTCGACCCAGTCATTGGGTATATCAAAAATTGTGAATGGTCACGCTGTCTATTACCTTTACTGTACTGTTCTTTATTTACCTACAGCAGGCCTATAACATCTTACTGATTTATGGGATGTAGGCTACGTCTGCAACTAAAACTGTGAGCTTCTTGTATGTTTGTTATCAAATGTACTACTACAACAACAACAGCTAGTACCCCCTTCTATAGTAGTACCAGTGGTAAATAGGTACATCTATCAAAGGCTAGAGCAAAAGAGGCTAAATAATGGGCCTAG
>NW_022686336.1:93727-105105 GCF_011630105.1 Anneissia japonica
CAGAAAGCGTTTTTAGTAGGCCTAGGTAATTATGCAAAACCCAGGCCTAACTAAAAAATTAAAATTGTCATAGTATGTAACTCAAGTTAAAATAACACTTTTCATTACTCGTGCAGCTTAATCAAATTTTATATGTCATTTTAAACGACCCATTGGTATTAACATGGTAACATCAATGTATTTTTTAAAATCAGACAGCGACGTTCTCTCAGAAGTTGGTTGTTCTGTAGACGTTTATTCTGCAATGAGATTTTCGGGTCGATTCAGCCGAGACGGCCCGAGTGGAGTTTCATGTAAATGTTTCGTACGGGAAAAAAATCGTGTCCGGCCAGCGATTTTTTTCCGTACGAAACATTTGCATGAAACTTAACTCGGGCCATCTCGGATTGACTCGAGTGAGTACGATACGAGGAACAAGAGCAGACACTTCGCAATGTCGTGACGCTCGAGTTTTACTATTATTGCTCTTTCTATGTTTACCTACGGTAGGCCTATGAAATCTCACGGACTTATGTGATGTACGTCACTGTGTAGCTAACTGTGACCTTCTTGGATGTTATTAAATGTTAGTATATTATCTACAACAACAGCAGCAGCGTATTACCTCCAGTTATAAAGTGTAGATAGGTAAAGTTATACCAAAGGCTACAGAGAAAGAGGATAAACTATAGGCCTAACTACAGGCTGAGATGAGGTCTTACCTAGGGCCAGCTCCTTAAATTAGGCCTAGGGTCATAGGCTGACACAACAGTCACGCTCCACATACTGACATGGACTGAAATTTTGGGGGTAAAAATGGGACAAAATTGAAGCATGAATTGAAAAATAGAGCGCATAAGAGAAATATTATTAAATAAATAATATACCATTCCGGCGTTATTGAACTTGTCCAAACTATCATTGTAATGTAATTAATGTTAAATAATAATAATAATTTCTGCATTAATTACCTTTGGCCTAAGCCTTGTAATGAAGAACCTACAGATACTGTACTATTTACTAGGCCTATAAATAATAATCGCCCAAAGGGAATACCTTTTGTTATTTCCCCTTAACGTCGTTTTTTTTAATTGTTCTCTAATTCCTCCATTGTCGAAGTTCACCTTAAGGTACAGGTAATAATAATAATAATAATCATTTCAGCATTAATTACCTTGGCCTAAGGCTTGTAATAAAGAACCTACAGATGCTATTTACTAGGCCTATAAATAATAACTAGCCAAGGGGATTATATTTTGTGTTATTTCCCCTTAACGTCGTTTTTTAAATTGTTCTCTAATTCCTCCATTGTCCAAGTTCCCCTTAACGTACAGGTAATAATAATACTTATTATTATTATTATTTCGGCATTACATGTAATGAACCTGCCGATTACTATGCCTAATATTAATAACTAGCTCATTTTTACATTCATTCGGTGCTCTGCCATTTTGGCAGGTCTTATGGCATCCAGTATTTTAGAGCTGCCTATTCTCAGCTCTTCTCTTAATTTGAAAATAACTGTCACTCTGTTTCATTTGATCAGTGATGAAGAAAAACGGGCTCTTCCTTACTCTCTGTGCTTTTCCCAGAAGCGTTTTTAGTAGGCGTAGGTAATTATGCAAAACCCAGGCCTAACTAAAAAATTAAAATTGTCATAGTATGTAACTCAAGTTAAAATAACACTTTTCATTACTCGTGGAGCTTAATCAAATATTATATGTAATTTTAAACGACCAATGTATTTTTAAAAATTAGACAGCGACGTTCTCTCTTTCTCTACAGAAGTTGTTCTGTAGACGTTTATCTGTTGACATTTTAACCTCCTGAATTCTGCAATGAGATTTTCGGGTCGATTCAGCCGAGACGGCCCGAGTGGAGTTTCATGTAAATGTTTCGTACGGAAAAAAAATCGCGTCCGGGCCATAGGATTTTGCGCTATTTCCATAGGCTTAATTGTGTGTTTTATTTGGTGATAGCAACGATTTCTACCTCCGCCAAGGAATCATTTATTCACCGTTGTTACTGTCTGGGTACAATTGTGTACATTTTTTAATTGAGAATTGACAATGAAATACGCGACGACTTGGTAACGAAAGTTTGGTTTAAGTTTTTTTAGATCCAGTCGTAAGAGGCGTCCCATTGTTTGTCCCACCATGCATTTTGGTGGAACACTTTTTTATGTGGAGAATTCTATCTTGTGTTTCTAGTATCTTGATTAAACGCGTACTGCAGGAGGAAAAATCAGCATACGCACAGCTAAATGTAGCCTGGGTTCCAGGCCCTAATTTTAGGTTACTCACTCTTTATTGCACTTAGCGCGCGCCATACCTAATTTAATTGGCGTCCCATACTCGATTTCTTTTTTTTCGAATTATTCCGTCTATGAATTAACTTCTCTTTGGTGGCGCTGTCCAGAATGAGAAAAATAATAAAAAATAAGAGACTTGTGGCAAGTCTAAGCTAAATGTAAATACGCACACGTATACTGATCGTATCACTATAGCAACCGATGACTGCTACAACAGTTGGTTATAAAAACTAAAATTAAAAGACGGCGATTGACTTATAAAGCAATTAGTAAGACCATGCATCGTACACTAAATGGAAAATTATTATACTTCGAATTAATGCATTCAAAAAATTCTTTCGGGCCTTGCAGGCCTTCAGGAAATTTTTTCAAGCATTAAATCTAATCTTCGTATAATAATTTTCCTATAGTGTACTATGCAGAGCTCTACTAATTGCTTATTATACAACATTACTGATATAACCTGTGCTTCGTAAATTTCTAAATTTTTATTTAATGATATTTTTCTTCCACTAGAATATGAGTATAGTGACTCCGAAAAATGACAGACGTGAGGCCATAGTTGATTCTACGTTTCGTTCTTTATTGGAAAATTGTCAAGAATGAATAGTTTAACCCCAAAATACTGACAAACATACCAAAAATTAATACAAGATAAATTTTGACCAATTAGAAAGAGGTGGGCGGAACATGGAGAAAAATGATATTCTGATAAATAAATTGATAAACAAAATAAGATCGTTACGAGAATGTTCAACAGCTCGAACTTTTAAGCATCTATCTGTTTTGCCTATATAACTGCCGAGGCATCCAGGACATTTGAATTTATATATTAAAGAGCTACAATACTCTTTTGGCGTCCGATCCTTATTAGATGTAAAATATGAAATTTGTTTGGTTTGTCAGAGCGTAACAAATTTGACATCCTTAGTCAGGTGTCTACTTATCTTTTTAATACATTTATGGATAATAAAGCTACCTTGCTTACCAATTAAAGGTAAGAGCATCCAAATTTTCGGCCTATTATCAACAGTAATATTATCAGTTACATTAATATTCTGGATATTTAGATTAGAAAGAATACGATGGAAAATATATTAGGGAAACCAGTTTCTTAATCATGTCAACCTCTTTATCCAATGATGAACCAGGGGAACATATTCTTATTTCTTCCACTAAGCCAGGCTTTTTGGTCTTTCTTGAAAGCTGCATTTTCTAAATTACACCTGGATATCTTCCTTACTAAATAATTTTGATCCAAGTGAAATAGTGAAAGTGAAACTGTTATACAAGGTTTAAATTATACCCATTGATTGTTTTTAAAGAGATATTTAGGTCTGGGTCCTCAAAAATTGGAATTACCCTCCAATTTACACCCTTGACTGATTCGTCGCCAGCACATAATAATTTCATTCTTGTAACATGGTTAAATACTTTCCGAAAGTTTCATTCAAGTTATTTGATCCGTTTTCGAAATATGTGGCCTGGAACTTTTTCCTTTAAATGGTCCTCAGATCCACACCATACGGCGGATCGTCACAAAAATTTAATCATTTTATTACAAGACCTTTAGAAAGTATTATACAATGTTTCATTTAGACCTATTGGTTTTTTTTAAAGAGATATTTAGGTCTGGGTATTCAAAAATTGAGAAGACCCTCCAATTTACACACTTCATTGGATCGTCACTAACACATAAAAATTTCTTCCTTGTAACTTGATGAAACCTTCCTGTAAGTTTCATTTACATCAACTGACTGGTTTTTGGAATATCCGGTGTAGACTGTTTTACCTTAAATCATTTTAATTGGTCCTCACATCATGCACACCCCACCATAGGTTGACACTAAATATTAGGAGGCACATCCTTAATATATGTCCTATGCTTCGGTAAAGCACGGAAAAATTCTAAGCATGGGAAGTGACCAAAGTGACGGCCAGAGAAAAAAACAGTGGAAAAAGATAGGAAAAATATATGCACGAAAAAAGAATCAACAAAAACAATGGCTTTTCCCAGTATTGCTGGGAAAAGCCATTAACAAACAATGCAATAAAAAAACCCCCCAAAGAACACTACCTATACAAATTTATAGAATGTCCAGAAGTCAGAAATTCAGTAATCCTGTTTTTTCTTTGTGCACACAGGAACAGAAGACAATAGCGTGATCCATATTGAAATACCTGGTCTGGTCATTTGTTTGCAAGCATAATGTCTCTTGGCAGGTTTGGCTCAGTGTTTCTCAGTGCATATAACACTTTCCATTAACCAGTTTCCACTCACTGTTTATCGGTGCTTAATGAGTTCTTAATCAAAAGTTAACTAATTGTTTGTCTAATAGTTGGCTTGTTTAGTAATTTATTATCATTGTATATAAACTTAAAATAAAACTAAGTTTGTCTATGGTTCAGTTTGTAAGAGCAATAAAATCTCCACAATTATACGTGTTAACTGTATAAAATGTGATTACAAAGTCAAGAATACGTTGATTTTAATGAGTTAGAATTGTGCTTTTGAATTGTGTTGATGTTGCACGTATGAGATACCAAAATCCAGTTTTTATTGTATGGCTCTTTAGTCATCAAATGGCAGAAATCATAATTCAACTTCATCATCATGGAAGAAAAAACTCCTAAATAAGGTTCTTCGGGAAACTGAAGAGGCAAAAAATCTGCTGATATCATGTGGAGATTCTTGCTCAAACTTAATTCAAAAACTTGCCAAGTTTGTTTTTAAGTTAATATACAATTAACACAAGCAAACACACAACAGAGCAAGGGTGAGCAAATGCAAGTAACCTGCAAGATTGCTCTACCAGACAAAGTTTCAGCATCTACTTCAGCACAATCGAGCCAACTACATTGCAGAACCCATTGAAAGACTAAAATAAAGCCTATATAATCATGTACCTAAATACTGTATATAAATAACTAATTTTTCATTTTCTTGTACAGTACTTATTTGTCATGAGAAGTGGAATTATTAAAAACCAAATACTTGATTTTGACGATTTTTGTGGCAGCTATCCTTGCTTTTTGAAAATAATTTTTTAGAATTTTTGATTGAGAAGTGGAATTATAAAAACAAAATATTTGATTCTTGACGATTTTTGTGGCGGCCACCTTGTATTTCAAAATGGCTGCCATCCTAGCTTATTGAAACTATGCTTATTAAACTCAGATGGCACAATAACATATGATTAGACACCTAATATTGATTGAGAAGTGTGGAATTGCACATCGAAATATTCCATTTGCAACGGTTTTTGTGGCGACTACCTTGAATTTCAAAATGGCTGACATCCCAGCTTTTTTTTAACCATGCATATTGGACTAAGAGAGCCTAATAACACTTTAAACACCAAAGTTACTATTTTTCATCGAGAAGAGGAATTACATACCAAAAATTTCAAGTTTTGACGGTTTTTTGTGGCAGCCACCTTGAATTTAAACCAGACCTCTGTGCGGGCCAAGGTTCCTATGCAGGCATTCGTGAAATAGTGCACTATTGTATTTGCAATGATGTAAACATGGCAACAAACCAAACCAGTGAGACATCAATGTGTTAATCCGGCAGTTTCACTTTTATTGTTAAGCGCATCAATCGTGGCTTTAGCATAATGCGCTATTTAAGCCAAAAAATATTATAATTTAATAATAATAATTTATTATTATTACTATTATTATTATTATTGTTGTATTATTATTCCTGGCATCAGGTTTTTTTGTTCTGCTTGCTTAGTGCCAATGATAAAAAGGTGTAGTAGCTGTGGCTGCTATAGGATATATTTTCTGGGGGCCGAGCTGTCTGAAAGGGGGAGCTCGTAGGCCGGAGCTTGTGGAAGATTTTGAGAGGGTGTTCCCCTTCCAAATGAGATTTTTTAAAGAATAGTAACCTCTGGATGGCCAGAAATGACACACAAACTGTGACAGACATGTGTTGGCTTGGCATGGGCCTATTATTGTTTTAGTCCAACTGCCCAAGGAGCTCTGTTTGATTAGGGGAGGGGGGCTTGACCTGTCCGGTGGGGGGTCCTACATTAACTATGGGTCACAGCCAACAATGGTTTCACTATACCGTACTGTACCGATAGAAGTAGACTTGCCACAAGTCTCTAATTTATGGATTTTTCGTAGTACATTAGCGCATTTCGGGAAGCGCCACCAGCGTCAGTTTATGTTGAGAAACTTTTTTGATGAGAATTAGAGACTTGTAAAAGAGTGAGTCAAATCGAATGCAGGCCGCTGGCGATTTTTTTTTTCCGTACGAAACATTTACATGAAACTCCACTCGGGCCGTCTCATATTGCAGAATTCAGGAGGTCAAAAGGTCATCAACAGCTAAACGTCTACAGAATGCAAAACAACTTCTGAGAGAACGTCGCTGTCTGATTTTTAAAAAATATGTTACCATGCTAATACTAATGGGTCGTAAATGACATATAATGTGAGCTGCACGAGTAATGGAAAGTGATTTGAACTTGAGTTAAATACTGTGATAATTTTATTTATTTTTTTTTTAGTTAGATCTGGGTTTTGTATATTTACTAGGCCTACTAACTACTAAAAATATACGCTTTCAGGGGAAAGAACAAAGAGGAAGGAATAGCGCGTTTCTTTATCAAATGAAACAGGGTGACAGTTATTTTCAAATTAAGAGAAGAGCTGAGAATAGGCAGCTCTAAATACTGGATGCCAATGACCTGCCAAAATGGCAGAGCACCAATGAATGTATAAATGTAAGCCTAGTTATATGGTAAATAGTATCTGCAGGTTCTTGATTACAAGGCTAGACCAAGTTAATTAATGCCGAAATGATTATTAGGGCCTATTTATTATTATTATTAGGCATATTATTATTATTATTATTCATTATTATTATTAATTATTATGTTATTAAAACCTACCTTAGGAGCATAGACAATGGAGAAATTAGAGAACATTTAAAAAAAAACGACGTTTAAGGGGAAATACCACAAAAGGTATTCCCTTGGGCTAGTTATTAATTATATGCCTAGTAAATAGGTTATTGATTACAAGACTTAGGCCAAGGTAGTAATGCTGAAATTATTATTATTATTATTATTATTGTTATTATTTAACATTAATTACATTACAGGGATAGTTTGGCATTATTATTACGGTATTATTTAATAATATTTCTCTTATGCACTTTATTTTTTATTTCATGCTTCAATTTTTTCCCCTTTTTTTCAAAATTTCAATCAACATCATGTGAAGCGTGACTGTTGGTGTCAGCCAGCCTAGCCTAAGGACCAGCTAGGCCTAGTTTAGGGAGGGCCTATGGTAGGTAGGACTTAACTCAGCCTGCTTTAGGCCTGTAGTTTATCTTCTTTCTGTCAGCCTTTGGTGTACGTCCTATCTACACTTTATAAAGGGGGGTACTAGCTGTTGTTGTTGTAAATATTATACTAACATTTAATAACATACAAGAAGGTCACAGTACATCCCATAAATCCGTAAGAGTTCATAGGCCTACCGTAGTAAACATAGAAAGAGCAATAAAAGTAAAACTCGAGCGTCACGACATTGCGAAGTTCTGCTCTTGTTCCTGGTATCGAACTCGAGTCGAGTCAATCCGAGATGGCCCGAGTGAAGTTTCATGCAAATGTTTCGTACGGAAAAAAAATCGCAGGCCATTGGCTGTGACAAGCATGACGTAATTTTTAGGATGCCGTATTTGGCAATAGGGTGAATGTTATGACGGAAGGTCAACCAATCAAACGGTTCTCGTTTTGGTGCCACGAATGTAGAAAGAAGTCGGGAAGTTGGGACATGGTACCGTACGTGCAGGTGTGTGGAATATCGTGGTACATTGTTAATGGAGGAAAAGAAAACACCAACCAAAACGCCAAAAAAGCTGTATTCCAGAGAATTTTTTTTTTCTGCGCACAAGATCGAGTGCGTGGAAAAGCTGCAGTCTAGAAAGTATTTGGTTTGCGAACCGCCATAGGTTGACACGAGGCTCAGTATTTTAAAGACTAGAACATTTTATCAGCCCACCACTAGGCCCAGGCCGACGGAAAAGCAACTGCGACACAAAATTGAAGACAATGTATACCTGGATAAGCTATGGGAGTTGTCGCGGGTACGTTTACGTATTTTTAAAAACCAGTGAATGTCGCCAAAAAAGGAGCAGCCCGTCTGTATTCCAAAGAGCAAAGAGAAATTTGATTAGCGCGGCGAAACATGAACTAACCACCTACAGCTCTGGTGTAGTGGACGGGACGAGCTGGGCCTATGAGATTCGTCTTTAGATAAAATGATGATGGTACCAACGAGGCCAGAACTAATGTAAAGGTGCGTCAGTCTTTAAATTACTTATTAGAATTCTGTGTTTATCTTTCATTTATTGTTAAAATAAATAAAAGTGAATGAAAGTAAGATAAAATGTAAACCATAAAACTACTTTTTTAGGAGGGCTATAGTTTGTTAAAGCAAATGAATTTACCAATACCAGATACCATTTTTTTTAGTAATTTTAAAAATACACCTTGAACTTAATTTAAAAATCAAATAAACAGCCCCCATCACCCCTTCTGTCTGGCTCTGTTGTGAGTGATTGTGAATGCACTTATTATTGTACCTGCTTGATAAGTACTTGTACTTATTCTTCAGTTTTCAATCAGTTGATGGAATTTATATTTTCCCAAATATTCACAAAATGTCGCAGCCCTATTTCTATCTAGAGGAGGCACACTAATTTTAACCACAGCCTATTGGCTAACCTATATTTAATTGCTATTAATAATTCACATTTTCACTATGAGACAGACACTTTACATGGATCTCTGACGTTAAATAATTTATCAATACTATAATATATAACTATTTGAAATCATAAAATAATGATAAGGTCTATGTTAAATGTGCCATGGTTATGGAAAGTAGTCATGCCTATATGAAAATTTGGCTAGGACATAGTTGGACAAACTATTTATAATTTAAAAAAAAAATGATATATAATTTATAGTTATAAAATGCCATTGTCTTTATTTTACAGGTTTATCTCATACAGTTTTTATCATATACAGTACTCATGTTGCAGAAATTGTTGATAATTTTGTGATTAAAATTGATATATTGTTGTTTAGATCTATTTATTTAATTGTTTTGCAGGAATGGATATTCTGTGAATAGTCAAGCCGGATGATCCCCACTGGCTTCCGTCAAGTTATGAAACTTGAGACACTTAGCATCTGATGGAGAAGCACAAATTCCTGTATACCAAACCCAGTGTCATTTCGATATTAATTGTACTGAAATATACTTATGGTAATGAACAATTAAATACAGTATGATCCTTCCTGTATTCTTTTGCATTGACATTAAATTGACTGGTAATTAATATAGTAAATTGTTTGTTAATTAGTAAAAATATTTTTTTCCTTGAAGCAGTTAATAATATATATGGTAAAACACTGAAAGATCAACAAATAAAGTTTGAAATGTAAAATCACTGTGGTTTGGATCATTTTTTGAGTTTCGTACAATGACAGTTACAATGTATTTTAATCCAAATACATGCAACTAAATTGTTTTCTCATTACCTGCAATGTAGCCTCTTTATTTTTACAAATTAAACAGAATGATTATATTTATTGAAAAATAAATCTGATAGCTATGGAGATCGGAACAATTAAAAGAATTGCACATTTTCTCCTTTTTGCCTATTTGTTTTATTTATGGCCCAATAGAATGCTATAAATATTGTTTGTAAATTTGGAGTTGCATATAACTTCGAAATAATACAAGAAAAAAATTTGATACTAAGGGGTGTAATGTGTTGTGATTAATTTAAGATTAAAATATAAATGTATTGAAAAACAAATGGATGTCATGTAATTAAATCAATTAGGCCTCCTTTTTGGCCAACATACTGTACAATGAACAATAAATTTAACCTTTCTCATTAATAATTACTCAGCTTCTCATCAAATGTTAATTAAAAACAAAAAAAAAAATTATATTTTTATTCATTGTTTAAATTTCGGAAATACAGCTTTATGCAAAGGATGCAATTGTCCATAGATACGATGATATTCACCCATTCGTCGTACGTAGCAAATTGAGGTTCCTAAATCTTAGCCAGTTTGAAAAATTAAATATTTATACAGTATTATTATTATTTAATGCTATATTAACTACAACAATTACATTACTGCATGTTAAAACTAATATGTAGGCCTATTTCAAATAGATGTCTGCAAACCCGACGTGAATATTGACTATTGTGCTCCCTCTAGGCTAGGCCTAAACCTGAATGCGCTGAACCCGGCGAGAAAGCATGAGCTTGGCTGTATCATATCGATAATAATACTGTATTTATTAACTGGCGTGAAGTTGGTTACTTTCCATGCAGCACACTTCTGTTGTGAAGGTGCGTTTAAATATTACTTCCATGGTTGGACGAATTGTGATAGGGGCCTAGCACTCCTCGCGGTGCACAAGCTGAGCTCACCTGAATCCTCCTTATCATTAGCTGGGCCGAGGGGAAGCGTAATTAGCATATTTAATTTATGCCGCGGTAATTAGCCAATCGGAAATCAAAGTTGTAAAATACATCATACACCACGAAATCGTGGTGCCTGCACTCGAAATCCTCACTGTGGCTGAGGCTATCGGCACTGCCGCAGTGCGAAAAAAAGCTGCTGTTTTCTATCGGCACTGCCGCAGTGCCAAAAAGCTGCTGTTTTCTATCGGCACTGCCACAGTGCGAAAAAAGCTGTTATTTTCTATCGGCATTATTGCCGCAGTTGCGAAAAAAGCTCCAATTTTCTATCGGCACTGCCGCAGTGCCAAAGCACTGCAGTTTTCTATCGGCACTGCCACTCGAAAAGCTGCTGTTTAATTATCAAATGGATGTTTTTATCTATAGACTATGGTATCAATAATTGGTTAGGTCTAGCCTAGCCTATAATATTGTTAACATTATATTACTGTATATATGTTTTACAATTAAATTATAATTATTTCTAATTATTAAATATATACATAGCCTATATCTAGGCCCATACATAAAACAAAAAATAAAACAACAAAAATTTAAAATAAAATAGTAGTAGTAATA
>NW_022686336.1:105201-105413 GCF_011630105.1 Anneissia japonica
CTGTTTTTTTTTTTTTTAAATAAAGGTGTTATCTATTTTATTCTGCTGTTTTGAAAAATATTCGTATAAATTATAAGTTTAATTTCTATGATAATTTTATCCACATAATTCATGTTTTCAATGTTAGTATGGTTGATAAATAATACATAAAATAATAATAATAATAATAATGAAGGTGCTCGAATAATGCTTTAATAAAGAATTAATAATAC
>NW_022686336.1:106073-125926 GCF_011630105.1 Anneissia japonica
ATTTAATATTATTTTGAAACAGAATAAAATAGGTAAAATTTTATTGAAAAAAAACCCAAACAAATTTTACATTTACTACGTATTGTATATATATACTATACATATACATATATACACACACACACACACACATATATATATTATAATTTAATATTTTTTTGAAACAGAATAAAATAGGTAAAATTTTATTGAAAAAAAACCAAACAAATTTTACGTTTACGACGTATTGTTGATTTAATATGCTGAATCATTATTAATGGTATATAGGCCTACCTATTATATTTCTATAAATTAATCAACAATTATCTCATTAATCACACTATCGTAAATAGGCCTATTGAAGTATTATTAATTATTCACGAAAGCATTATTCGAGCACCTTTATTATTATTATTATTATTATTTTTTTTATATATATATTATTTATCAACCATATTAACATTTTAAACATGAATATGCATATGTGGATAAAATTATCGCAGAAAATAAACCTATAAGATTATTTTTTAAAACAGAATCAAATAGATAATGTTTTTATTTAAAAGCAGGTTTTGCATGGACGTAATTTTATTTAATATGCTGATTATTATTATTTAATTTATCAAACTATCGTAAAATTTTTATTATTATTATTATTATTTGTTTATTTTTTGTTTTATGTATATGCCTAGGCCTATATAATATATATTGTATACATTTAATAATTTAATTAGAATTAATTATTTAAACTAATTGTTAAACAAATATAATATATTGTTAACAATAACATAGGCTAAGCTATACCTAATCAATTATTGATATGATAAAGGCAAATATTTAGAACATCATTAATACAACACCTTCATGACAGTCCGGCCCTCCAAATCTTGTTTTAATAAATAACTGAATTCACTTCAATGATATATTTTGATCTTCATTCATTATTATTATTATCATTTACTTTTTATTATTATTTATTTATTATTATTATTATTATTATTATTATTTTACTTTGCCATTAACATTATTATTGTTTCTCTGGAAGGTGTCTTGTACAGGGACATGTTCCTTTTTGCCTAACCAGTCTCATTACGTTTTGAGTGAAATAAAATTATGAATTATGAATTATACCAATGTCATCTATCGATAAAAACATCGATTCGATTAAATAACAGCAGCTTTTCGCACTGTGGCAGTGCCGATAGAAAACAGCAACTTTTTGGCAGTGCCGATAGAAAACGGCAGCTTTTTGGGACTGCGGCAGTGCCGATAGAAAACAGCAGCTTTTTTTGGCACTGCGGCAGTGCCGATAGCCACTACCCTGTTTTCCCAATCCCTAATCCCAGAAAAAGTATACTATGGAACGCCATGCAAATAAGTAATATGGAACGCCATTTGTGCCAAAATCAATTTATTCTTAAGCATTTCAACTGATTAAGACAAAGATTAGGGACTGGAACCCAGTCTACGATAGAAGCTGCAAAAGGATTATCCTGTCAAGTATCAAGTTTGTTTTTATCAAACCACAACACAATTCTATGCTGTGTCTGTAGAACCTTATCCAAACCACAGTATAAAATTGTAGATAAAGTATTCTGTCCATACTACCCAGGAAAGTCCCTAGAGTTCAATCCATCACATTTAAGACAGTTAGGCTAGGGTCACACTAGAGTTTCAAGCCTGGCTGACTAACCGCGGGTGAGATTTTCGTAATGTGACCGTATCTGCACCGACTCGCGCCTGGCGTGACCTCGATCTCAATCTACCTATCTCAGCTCAGCACCCATATTGACCCTGGATTGATTGTCTTAAAATTCAAATTTTAATTAATAATAATGCGATTGATTTGGAGCGACCAGGAAACTGCTGACCTGGTAGATTTGTGGGGCCAACCCGAGCTGAGACCGGATAGAAAATAAAAAAACAAACAACAAAACGGGAATTTTTGGCGTGCTTGCTGACAGATTAGCCAGTCTCGGACATGAGAAGAGAACGACGGCCCAAATTCAAACAAAAGTGAAGGAGATGTGTATAAGAGACAGTTTTTGCGAGCCCAATACAAGCTGATAAAAGATCAGTTGAAGAAGAGTGGTTCGGGCACGTCTGGTGTAAAATCTTTGATTGCGATCCACCCAATCACACGCGCGTATATCGAAACCCGTGAAACAGAGTTGGCGAAACTCTCCATTTACAGCTCTGCTGTTTCGACTTTCATAATTTAGAGGTCAATCCAACTAGTTTGACCGACCCAGAATTTCGAGCCTGGCTTGAAATCTCACCCGCGGTGAGTCGAGCCAGGCTTGAGACGCTAGTGTGACCGTAGCCTTAGTTGGACAATGAAAGTAAACCACATTCTATAAATGTTTTCCTCTTATCATACAGTTTACTAGTCTTTTCAAGGGTAGGGGGTATTGTCTTTCATTAGTTATGGCTTTAATATTTGTCAAAATAGAAAATTATTACTAGGGCACAAAGTCATACCCAGTTTTGCTTGGGTACAGACGTTCATATGCTTGAAAGCATAGGAACCAAAAATGGCTGCTATTCTAGCTTTTTGAAACTATGTTTATATTACACACAGAGCCCAAAAACATATAATTAGACCCAAATTTATCATTTTTCATAGAGATTACACTGAAATGTTCAATTTTTTACCATTTTTATGGTGACCATCTTGAATTTCAAAATGAGTGCCAATTCTCGGTTTATGAAACGTGTCTCATTGATTTCAGTGACTCCAATAACATATACTTAGACACCAGATTTGCCCTTTTTCATTGAATATAAATTAAGTTACGAGCCAATATCTGAATTTTGGCGGCCAAAACGTGTTCCACCCTTTTTTTTGGAGGTTCACCCCAACTCAATTTTTTATTTATCTCATGCTCCCCATACAGGGAATTTATTCATCAAACTTCAGGCCTCCGGCCCCTTGTAAAACAAAATTATTACAAATTAAATAAGCATGCTGTGACAATGCTGTACTTTAAATAAATTGCATTAATACACCCGTGTTTCTTTCTTTTTACATTTTCATAGTATGCTTTTAAAATATTGAATATTTTCCCGTTTATCCCACTCTGTTTAAGTTTATTAAATAATATTTGTCTATTTACTTTATCGAAAGCCTTTTTGAAATCTATAAATGCACAATAAAATCTTCCCTTACTTTTATAAATGTATTTTCTAATTAAAGTATGAAGAATAAAAATGTTATCAGTAGTAGAGTACCCTTTTCTAAACCCTGCCTGTTCTTCCCTAAGTATATTATTTGTTGATTCCCATTTCAAAAGGCGATTATAAATTACTCTCATAAATATTTTGCAAGTTGCTGTGATTAGAGATATACTACGGTAGTTTTGTGGCAAGTTTCTATCCCCCGATTTGAAAAATGGAATTATAATAGAACTTGACCAAGTTGAAGGTATATTTTCCGTATTTAAAACTATATTGAATATTTATTTATTTATGGCCTAGTGATGCTAAATCAGTAGAGAAAACTTGGTCCCAAGAAAATGGTCACGGGGGCCATGATTTTCACTGTACTAATTTATTGATTATTTAATGATTAATTTTGTCTTATTCTGTAAATCAAAGCTATCAGCAAAAGAAAAAAAAAATTATTAGGCCTATCAGATAAAATGTCTTATAAGCACATTTCTAACTAGAGTAGTCACTCCATAGAGTACAAACCTCTGCCAAGTGCCTGAATACAGTACCAACAATACACAGGCCGTGTATAATGGGGCAAAACTGCAGCATACCTTCAATGAAATAATGGAATGTTCAGTATTAAGGCACATTACTTTCTTGAAACTGAAACATCCACCGATTAATCTCAGATAATATAGTATAATACACTCAAAGTATCGAAATGCACACCATCGTGATTTTCTTGAGTGCTGCAGAATACCTTTAAGAATATAATGGAATCACCCATCGTATTGAGGCACATTATAAGTGCTGCCAGAATACGTGGGGCGGTTCCATCATTTACTTTTATGCTCGAGGGTAAAAAATCGAATTTTGTGACCCTGACCTTGTCCTTTTACTTGTTCTTATTAAATGGTGTCTTTCTTCGATTATTATATACCATTTCACTAAAGTTTATGATGATCCATGCATTGGTTTTTGAGTAATCTTGCTAATAACAAACAGAAAGACAGCCCAACAGAAAGCCAGCAGTGAATAAATACATAACCTCCTTGACGGAGGTAATAAAGCATAAAGATAATAATTATAGACCTAAAGGAAATACATTAACCTACAATTATACACACGCGCCATAGAGTTAGTGGCTTCAGATATTTGATAACAAGGTGTCCAACATGTCCTACAGAGGGTTCGAATAAAGGTGCCGATTTGAGATCGGTTGTCATGATTTTGGTGAACTGGATTCAGCAAATTGGGTTTTGGCAAAGCGACCCTGACTAGGCAAACTGGATTTCGACAAAGTGGTTGGATGTTTCTTATCATGATTGATGGGGATTTTCAAATTTCTTTTTAGCTAGTTTTCAACTGTGGGGAGATGAATGTGAAAAAAAAAATCCACCTGGTTGCTGGACTAGAAACAAATACAACCAAATCAGGAACAAAAAAAAAGTGTCAGATGAATAGTTTTGGAAAATTCCACTTGATTGGCTACTTCTTAGCAGCCTTTAAAAACAGCACAAAAACGATAATACTAGAAATACTGTAAATAGTAAAATCAAGTTTGTTTTCACTATACAATATTGAAATTGTTTTTCCTTTACAATATTGAAATTGCCTAATGAAATGACTTTCAAAATAATCACTGAAATTCCTAAACAACTATTACTACTCAATATTACAGCATCTACTATACACATTCTGGGAGATTTAAAATTGAGAGTAGCATTTTTAGTGAAATCCACTATGACCAATGCTAACCTCTAATGTGCAAAACCTTTAATTAATGCCACTGTACAAATATTGAACTAATATATCATGCAGAAAAAAAAAGAATGAGAGCATTTTAAAACTGTTGCCATTTTCAGTCCCATGATCAAAATAAATTATGGCTTGTGAGTTAAAAATAAAAATTAAGTTAACATTATTATCATCATTACTAAGCATACAGACGGTCACTGTCTATATAATACATTTAAACTATAATTGCAAAGGCCTGTGATCACTTGACTGATATTCAAATCATGTAAAAGTAAATCATGTAAAAAGAAGACATTCTTTAAACTAAAATGCCCTAAATCATTAACAAATTTAGGGTGGGCTTATTTTTTTGCAAAAAAATATATTATATTTTACCAGGAAGAATTGAGCCCAAATTTCTGTACTAATTACCACTTTATCAATCAAAAATACACAGGGAAAGAGACCTAGGCCAACAGCAAAAAAACACAAATCGAAACACAATGGTAAATAAACCTCTTTTAGCCCTTGCTAAATTAGCTAGAATGCAATATTGATTGTCACAGTATAACAGAACTTTCAAGTAGTATAGTGTAACAGATAAAACATTTCCACAAGAAACTGAGAAAAAAGGAAAAAAAATGATTAGGCAAGTTTAGTGTTCTCAAGAGATTATAGAGTACCACAGTTGTGTCGTCAAAACGCCAGGTAGCACCCTCTGTTGCCAACCAGACGTTGTTCACCGTTCATTACGCCTGAATGACTTCATAGGCTTTCTGGAATAGGTATTTCCAAATTTAATATTTTACCATCAAAATGTACTAAGAACACAAAAGCTCGCATATATTAGTTATCGAACACACATTTAATCATCAATTAAAATTTACAAAGAAAAACTAAGATACAACATCATTAGAAATTTGGATCAATGGTTTGTCAGTGGAGAAAATGGCATCAGGTTTAATGTATTTTGCAACGCAGTAGTATTACGTGGTATCGTGACGTAACACTGTAGTACTCTATGTTACATGGTTCATATAATCATGTAATGGTAAGAACCCTTGGCTGTACTTTTGTATTGATAAAAAATATTTGTGTAGAACTGTTTTATCGATAATAAACCAAGTGAAGTACAATGGATATAAATTACTGCAAGCTTTCATCATGTTATTAACATGACTTTGTCATGCTATGTGAGCTGGCATCCATTGTTTTGGGCATTGCGTTTAATGCATCCATTAGTGCTTGGTGTATTATCGATAAGGATATACGTACAGTGGCTGTGTATATAATGGCTTTAACGGATCTTACATGCACAGTGGCTGTGTATATAAGGACAGAACGGATCTTATATGTGTATATAATGGCCTTAACGGATCTTATACGCACAGCAGCTATGTATATAAGGTACAGAACGGATCTTATAAGTGCAGCAGCTGTGTATATAATGGACTTCATGGATTTTATACACACAGTGCCTATGTATATAAGGGACAGAACGGATCTTATACGCAAAGCAGCTGTGTATATAATGAACTTACATAGGCCTATGTGTTATCAAAAATTGCAATTAATATATGTTATATGAACACTGACTCAGGCAAAGGGAGGCCCAGGAGCGTTTCCCCTAACTTTTTGATCTCCATCACCACCCTGTAAATATCAAAATATTGTAGTAACTCAACAGTGTGGTTAAATATTATAGAAATGAGCAACAAACGTTTATTTATTGGTTAATATTATTTATAGCTTAATCACCTCGACTACACACTCACTTTCATTTCAATGATCATTATTAAGGTGCCCTATTTATTCTTCTTGGTGGAGAGAGGAGTAGCATATCTAGGAGCATTGAAATGGAAGAGGGGGTTCGATGATTAGTCGATGGGCGGTAGCCAGCATAATACTGTATGGTCATTTGAGGTTGGGAGGGAGGGGGGCAGACCACAAACAAGCGAAATTCACAGCGCAGGTTCGAACCTACTATCATAACTGTACCTCAAAGGACATTGAGTACCAACCACAACAGGTCTCGAATTTGGGGATTTTATGGGCAAGGCCAAATGGCCTCCGGTATGACATGATTTTGAAAGGCACCAAGACCAAAATTTCAAGTATAAAAGAGCACCCAAGGCAAAATTTGATTTAGCCTCATACTATTTCTCGCGCGTGCCTTGATTCATCGTAGCCAGGCTAAGCAAGCTACCGTAGGCCAAGCCAGGCCTAGGCCAATCCATAGTTGTCAATGGTAACATGACTTGTTTAAAGTATTAACTATTAATTATCGATTCAATGTTGGAATATACTGCGGCGGTCGGCGATCGTACAAAACAGTCAAATTTTAAGAAGTTTGATATCTTGTGTTGTTGCTCAGTACGTCGTCATCGGAGAGGAAGCCATAACTCTAAACTGGCCGTCATGAACTAGATTAGCCGAGTGTCAATGAATTACGTTAATTTTACACGCTTAAGCTGCGATGACGTAAGATCGTCCAAAGTTAGCTACGCAGCAAGCACATGTTTACAACTACAGTACAATGTTTACTGCAATAATCGCTCGAGTAAGACGCATGCGCACACAACGGTAACCGCAAAAACAGTTCGTATCAACAAACATGGAAATTCTCTCATGTTCTGTCACTGCAACCTTATCTAGGCCTAGGCTAGCTTAGGCGACCTAAGTTTTCTTTCAAGATTTAAACGTTCTTATTTAGATTTATTTTACTGTACGTGTTAAACGATCTATTAAGCATCGTGAGGGCACCGAGGCCAAGGCTTCAAAAGGGCAGGCAAGTAGTGGCCGTCGTCATGCTTCATTTTCAGGGGCACCAAGGCCAACTGGGAGGGCACCGTCAGCAATGGCCGCGGTAAAATTCGAGGCCTGCCACAATAATAATAATAATTATAATAATAATAATATTAATAATTTATAAAGTGCCAATATCACTAAACCGAAGTAAAAATCAAAATGTTCAAATGTTAAAAATGTGAGTTTTGAGTTTGATCTTAAACCTAGGAGTCCCTAGACTGTAACCAACCGCGAAAGGCCACAACTGCAGTACTCTCCCCTAGTAGGTAGGCTAAGTTGCACCCACTCTTAACCACACGCGGTGGTGCCTGCTACTGACACTGTACCCTGGGTTCGTTAGGCCTAGCTAGCCACGGATTCAGCAGTGCTCAATAAAACTTGTTTTCAGCCTTCTCCAATTCCTCCTAACTACTAAAGTTATATCCGAGTTGAAGTCTTGTCATATTGACAAAACAAACAAAAACAGATAACAATAGTAAAAGTGTTTTAATATCAAATCATCAAATATCACGTCCACACTGTGCAAAGAATCACAAAGAAAAGACCACAAAATTGATTTAAAAAAAAAAAAGAAGTGAGCTTTTTAAATCACGTGATACTATGGTACTTGGTGTGCTGCAATTGGTTGCTTGTCGCTGCGCATATAACAAAACTACTTTTGTTGTATACACAGCCACTGTACGTATAGCCAGTCCCTATCGATAAAACAGTTCTACAGCTACAATAAAGCAAACCAGATGAAACTATTCCAAAAAAAAAATACTCTATTAACATTTTTTCTATATATAGATATGTTTTTAGCCTCAACTTACACCACCAATATAGTTTTTGAATTTGTAAAATTGGAGCATTATTTACAGGTTTCACACTGCATAATTCATTGTTTTTGTCTTGTTCATCTGTTCCAATGTAAATTTCTTGTTGCAGTACATTTCCTAAAATATCAGCACTTCTGCTTTGCAGATCAATTTACTCACCCAGGGTGCATGAAATGTCCATGAATATTTTTTTTAATAGAAAGATAAATATTTTGTCAGTAAAACAGAATCCTAACTTCTCAGGGCTTCTAGTCTGGCCTGCATTTCATTTAAATCTTCTTCTGCATCTTCCTCCTCGCTTTCAACACCTCCTACAGCACCTGCTGGCTCAGGTAGCTGATCGCTAACTGCTCCAGGTGCTGCTCCTAAAGCACCTGCACAATGAATAAGATATAGACAAACTACATAAGCAAAGTATTGCACAATGTATTTATCTTATTACTTTACATAGAAATATTAGTACATGTTGTAATTATAGTCAAGTCTGAGGACACTATACAAATTTATATAACCAAAAGAGCCATTATTTCCGGACAATAATGCTAGAATCTACAGAAGGCTGAAGGCATGTTTTTGAAGGATATAATGGCTGTTAAGGTTTCTACAGGTATTTTCTGTGTTCATATAAATTGACAATAATTGCTTTATAAAGTCATTCACCTTGTTAATGAATCATCTGCTACAGTATGAGGTGCCAATTAGCATTCATAAAGTAATACTGTAGCATTATTGCAAGGGGAGGGGGGGGTTTCACTATAACAAAAACAATAATACAACATTCTTCTGGAAATTCATAGTTCAGTAAACTATAAAACATTAGACTAAACATTAAATGTTTACATATTCAAACAGTTCAAAAGATTAATATGGATCATTAGGCAAATACAAGCCTAATTTTTCACAGCTAGCTGCAGGGGTCTGCAAATGTGTGTTGAGTGTCTTAAATTTGAGGTTTCTGGTTCACAAATAGTTGATGTACTACAGTTCTCTTTGTGTTATCAACTATATTCTCATCACTTGTGCTAATATGTGATGTATCGACAGTTCCAATCGCTTTATCTTGGTGCAAAATGAAGAAGTGACACAGTAGACTCTTGGCCATCGTTGAAACACACATGGGCATACTGTGGATTCGCTTGAAGCAAATCAACTTCATTCTCTAGGGGGTCAGTTTTATGTACATGGACATGTCTCCTAAGTAAAATGGGGCCCAGTGTGCATAACCAAGAGGGGATGGAGGCAACCAATGCAGAACTTGAAGAAACGTTTATGTGGTGTCTCGTTTGTCGCTGTTTAGAGTAGTGAGCGAATCGAATGTAAAGCATCTAGAACTACTCATTGCCAATATTTTGTTTCTAGTTCTTGACTTTGGAGCGCCATAGTTAATTGCCTTCCAAGTTATACCATTGTAACCTTCGGTTTGGCCATTTACCTGAGGGTTGACAATTTGTCATCCCACTACACGCAATTCCCTTTTCCACTAGGAACTCTCGAAGTACTCTACATAAAAAAACTGGTGTACAAAATAGAGAGAACAGTTGGCCGAGGCAATTTATGACAGTCGAAGCTGTTAAGTTAGCGCACAGAAAAATATTGGAATCTAGAGTTCTCATCAATCAGTCAGGAAATATACATTCCTATCATTACTTTAAGAGGAGTGGTCCTTTGAAGTCTAAATTCAGTCTTTTGAACATCACATTGTTCATAGGTCCAGACAGCAAAAAACACAGACAAAATAAAATTCTTCCGTTTTAGTATACTCAGTAGACTAATATTATACCCTAAAATCATGAATATTGTGCATGCTCAGATGAATGCATTTTCAACTTTTGCTTTTTTACTTGAACATAATTCACGCTTGAACTAGGTTTGTTCAAGTTCAGGAAAAAAAACCATTGTAAAGCAAGGATTAGGATGACACCCAGATAAGTACTAAGTACAATATTGTATTCATATGGAGTAAAGTTGCATAGACTCCTTTCAGTGTTTACATTGGCCTGAAGAAGATGCTGGTGGCACACTCCCCTGGCAGCCAAAAAAAAAATCACGCAGGATAAACTAACTGCACAGGAAATCAGGATACTGGTAATCTTTCTTTCTTTTGTGCCAAAAATATGAAAGCTACAATAATGAAATTCACACATGGCATATTACGGATCGATTTTGTTCATGTTTAGAAGGTCCTAAGGATCATTCCAGGTAAATTTGAGCGCAATTGGGCTATCTTTAAAATTTGACCCTGATGACGCCATGTAATTCCTGGTAAATTTGAGCTCAATTCGGTTATTTTAAAGAATTGACCCCGATAACCCGTATGTGACCCCAGATCCCAGACTGGGGTGTAGGAGGTGTCACTTGTTCTTAATAATGACCAAATTTAATAGAATTAGGTCCAATTGTTTGCCATTAGTAGCATTTTGAAATGTTACCAGACACAACTTTGTCCCTAAATACCTGAATACCATAGAGACCGTACCTTATGCCAATGGATGTGTGCCTAGGACAAGACTTGGCTATGTTATTTGTGACAGAAGTCTCTAATTCATTTTTTTGGATTTTTTACCCTAATGACACCTATGTGACCTTTGACCCCAAGCGGTAGCCACCCAATAAACGGGAGGCGGCCTCCGGTCCTACTGACGAAGTTTTAATAAAATCGGTCCAGTAGTTTGCCACTAGTAGCCTTTTAAAATGTTGAAACAAAGAAAAAAACTGCACAGAAACAGAACAGTCAGCCTGCTGCTGGGTAAAGAAAGAAACTGCAAAGTAAACAGAACTCAGTCAGCCTGCTGCTCACATCACATGGGATATTAGGTAACTGTAAGTAGTTCTAAAATTATTATAAAATGATGGTTGGAAATCATAATTTGTTCATACTTTTAAAATCTACTTACCAGCTGTAATTTCGAACAGAACCTTGTCTATCTCCTCTTGTGCTGCATCTTCCAGTTCATCTTGATCTTCTAAGCTTTCAAATGTGTCTTCCATCATTTCCTCAATGATGCCTGCCTGAAGTACAATAGAAAAAAAAAGCATAATTTATAAACCACAATTTAGTGGTTAAAGGAGCTGCACAGTGCAGTCCACAAAACTGCTGGTTAGCCACTGTTTGAGAGTGGGTGTGTGAACTGTGTATTCTTTTCACACGCGCGTGACATTGCTAAAAATAAATAATTTGTCCTATCGATTTTCAGTGTTAAAGAAAAAGTTTTTCTTTCAATAGAAACACAACCCCCTACTCTGGCATCCCCCTACTCTGGCATTAACAAGATCTCTGTCTGGCTTTTTCTGAGTGTAGCTGACTGTATCTAGTGGCATATTTGACATGGGGAGGGGTAGCCTGGGTTCCAGGCCTTAATTTTAGGTTACTCACTCTTTATTGCACTTAGTGCGCGCCATACCTAATTTAATTGGCGTCCCATACTCGATTTCTTTTTTTTCGAATTAGGGCCTGGGCAAACGATTCATGCGTACGATTCAAATTTGATGTGGGATATCGTATGCATGACTGATTTTGTAAATCACATGATTGGCTAACTTCATGCATATTAATCAATCTTGGTAAATTTTCAAAATTGAAGATGCGGATGTCTCAACTAGAACAAGCTAACCAGCTCCCTTTTGGCTACCTATACTTGAATTAAAACAGTTAGTATATAGTTCTGGCCTGCTGAGAACGACATGGACTGATAACTGTAGGCTATACTATGCTCACCACTAGCTGCTACACAGATTTAGGCCTTTAGGGTAGAATATTGTTAAAAAGGTAGGCCTCTGTAAAGTAAGAACTTAAAAATACGCCAAGCCTCTACTAGTCTAGGCTAGGCCTACTACTCCTGGAAAGTTAAAGTTTTGTTGTATTTGTATGGTATGCCATCTAGTCTAAACTTAATTGTTTTTGCCATTGCCAAAATTAGGGAGGACTATTTAAATTTAGTCATGGCTACATAGTCGACACGAGTGACTCAGTTTCGTGGCTCCAAAAATATGAACATTTGATTGGTTGAAATTGTTTATTTCGGTCCACCCATTTATCCAAATACAGAATATAAGATTACGTCATTCTTTTGGCATCCTGGTGCCTGATTTCAGTGTTTTACAAGTCGCTTATTCAGTCTCTAAATTAACTTTCTCGTTGGTGGCGCTGTCCATAATGAGAAAAATAATTAAAAAAATAAGAGACTTGTGGCAAGTCCAGGGGAGGGGGAGATTGATGAGGATAAATGATATTTTTATGAAGGGCACTGATATGTTTCGTTTTCTAACCACTGGCGGCGCCAACTGCGGATCCAGGGAGCAGGTTCGGGGACATGTGTTATTCTGTTGAAAACACTAATTGAAAATGTATTTTTACAGTATGAGAGTGTCATTTCCGGTGCCGTATGTTGTGATTATTACACAGAAGGCGCTACATACATATTTTAATTTTTTAGAGAACTCATTGAGTAAGACGGTCTTATGCCATCAAGTTGGAGGACAAAACATTTGCTATTAGAGGCGTCTTTTTTCATGATATTTGTCTGTAATCAGTGGTATATTGAGGAGAAAAGTTGAGAAATTAAAAGTATGAAATGTTTTTGAGGAAAAGTGATGGGGAAATTCGTGAAATTTATGTTTTTAGGATATCCAACATTGTTTATTTTTTATGAACATATACTGATTTAAATAGGGAACAGTTAGTCTAAAATATCTAATATATATCATTCGATGTGTATTTATCAGCAGAGCGAACAGACACTGGGGGCTAGGGAGCTGTGTAGGCCGACTATCGGGGTCCAGGGGGTGTTCGAGGAGGCTTATGGCATTTAAGGTGTTGGTCCTGGAATACAAGGCACAGCACAATCTGGTACCTGGTTTCCTATCTGAGCTTGTGCAGATTTACCAGAACACAAGAGCTATTAGGTCAGGTGCCCAATCACTTTTTGTTCCAAAGACTAGAACATCCACCTATGGTGGGAGAGCTTTTGCTGTCACAGCTCTAACTCTGTGGAACTCCATACCAATCTCCATCAGTGTGTTACTCTTTTAAAACCAAGCTAAAGACCTTTCTTTTCCATAAACTTTTTCATTAATTTAACATGACATTATTCTGTTATTTATGTACAGCGCATTGAGAGCTTGCTTACTTGCACTTATAAGAATGAACTATTATTATGATTATTATTTTATGAACTTTTTTCAGAGAACATAGAATGGTTCATGACTGATGAAATATTTCAGACAATTTTATGACAAAACCAACATAGATTACATAGGCCAACTTTCGGAACCGGTATAGGCCTACAGTTTAATATGTACACTATGTAGGTATAAATAAATACAGACAATATTTTAGTGAGAAGCAAAACATGTTTTAATAATGTATTGTATATATACAATGCAAAGAAGATTGATCACAAAATACAACATTTGTCATTGTATGCACATAACCGACCTTCTCTTTATGCATTTTAAATCGCAAAACTGTCAATTAAACTGTCGATATCTCATGATTACACCTCTTCCTCTAAAATTGAGATTACGGCCATTTCACAAGCCTCTTTTGACACATCGTTGATCTAAGCCAAGTTTTTATCAACTTCAGTTTGGAGAACGAACGTTCTGCAGAGGCTAGAGTTACAGGCAACGTTATACAGATACAGATTAATTTTTATTGTTAACATACAATACCCCCAAACAGAAAACATCACATACATAGATACATAGAACATCAAACATATGTCCTGCCCAAAAGAACCTAGTTTTCTAAGACATTAGAGTCTACTATTTAATTTCTTAACTACAAAATCAGTATGATCCCTCCAACAAAGTTTATTGTCAAACACCACCCCAAGATACTTATAAGAATCTACAATCTCCACTTCTTGACCATTAATGTTTACTTTATTCAAAACAGTTCTCTTATTCTTCTTGAAATCAATGTGCATTTCTTTTGTCTTATTTATGTTTAATTCAAGAAAATTATTTCCACAATACTCAGTGAATTTCAGAAACATACAGGTAATCATTATTATCATTTATGAGAACAATCAATGCTGAGTCATCCGCAAATTTGATCATTGGACAACTCAGAGAAGTAGACCTAAAGTCTGACGTGTATAAATCGAGAACAAGAAAAGGGTCAAAACAGTACCCTGTGGTGCACTAGTACTGGTAGATACTGTATCGGAAATAACGTTATTCTGTAGCTTAACATACTGAAGACGGTCGACCAAAAAATTAAAAACAAACAAAATTAATGCACTTGGAACATTCAAATCAAATAACTTACTCATAAGAATGTGAGGTTGAATTGTATTAAATGCCGAACTAAAGTCAAAGTACATGATTCTCACACATGGATTAGTTTTCCAGTCATCTAAGTGACAATAAATTCTCTGAGGTTTATACAGTATTGCATCTTCAGTATTCCTATTAGTACAGTAGGCAAACTGGAGAGGATCAAGATGATCTGATATTGTTAGCTTCAAATTATTCAGTACAATTTTTTCAAAACTTTCATAGGTACCGACGTCAATGCAAGATCGTTATAGCAGCTAATAGGGTGTCTTTTAGGAACTGGGTTTAGACATGATATTTTCCAAGCCAGCGGAAGTACATGAGAAAAGAAAACAAAATTAAAAATATACCTGTACGTAAAGTTGTGCGAAAGCTGACAAGCACACACTTTCAGTACTCTGGGTAAAATCCTATCGGGACCAGCTGCTTTCAATGCCTTTAACCCTTTGAAATGTTTTGTTACCTCTACTTCATCGATTTTAAATCTTTCACAATCATATAATGAATCGTTAATCTTATGTTTAAGTTCCAAACATTCACCCATGAACTCATGTTTATTAAATCTATTAAAGAACTCATTTAATTCATTTGCATATTGACGAGAAGGCACACAGATGCTAAAGCAGGGAAGGAAGGCAATAGGTTTGTGATTTGTAGCTTGGAGGACACCATCCCATACACGAATGTCCTGCTCAAAGGTTGCTTTGCTTGAAAGCAAAACTAAATGCTAAAAAAGATGGGCCCAGACAATATTAGCCCAATGTTACTAAAATCTTGTTCTCATGATTTCTTAAAGCCATTCACCAAACTGTTCCAAAAATCAAATGAATCGCACACTATACTTACTTCCTGGAAAACATTGACAACTGTCCCTGTTCCAAAGGAATCGCGACCTGCAATATTTTATGATACCATCCCGCGGCATTAACCTTAGTAGTTTAAGTTATAAAATCCTTGGAAAGTCTAATTTTTAAGCTTCTCATGGAACCAGTAAGACCCAATATTGATCCGTATCATTTTGCCTACCAATCTAAAAAATCAGTCGATAATGCTGTTCTGACTTTAGTACAATTAATCCAACAACATACTGACTGAGCTGGGAATGAGCAATGTTTGTTAAAGAAGTTACTTAGCTGAAATGTAAAATGGCATCGGCAGGCACAATGGCATCGCACTCCTGAGCATGGCTGTTCCAAATCAAAACAATGTAACTGCACAAAAGTAAAAAACAGTTACGCTGTTTCGCAATGGAACGGCCGAGCAGCGGTGAAGCCAGGCAGAATGTAGTTAGTGCATCCACATATCTGAATTGGCAGCATATAAAGAATTAAAACTACTTTAATAGGTGACTGACCTTGTGTCTGTTTCTCCCAATAGTATCATGGGAACCTACTTCTTGTGGGAACGTTTCTACTGATTTACTGTTACTAAGGCAACTTGCAGTACTGGCAAGGTATGTTGCCTATTGCACTTTCTTTCCATTAATGACAGAGTAAAGGCATCAAAACAAAACTGATGAGTGAATTACTTTTATTTTCTTAAAATATTTTTCGATGTGGAAATTAAAAAATACAGAAAAGTGCAATATTTGAATATAAAAAAATAACAAAAACAAATCTCTTGCGTTGTTAAATTGTACGAATATATGTTTATGTTCTTGGTTCTTGGTCATAGGTCTCAACGACACAAACGGTAGGATTTATATTGCCCCGCAAAAGCTTGTGTAAACAAACAAAATTACACTGATCATTTTATAAATAATTGTCAACCAAATCAGCCATTGAAAAATAAAATGAGACTCCAAATAACAAATTTTCATGTTGGAATGTTGATAGAGTTTTTGTCGTACAACTGTACAGTGTACTGTTTTGTCTATGCTTTCAGATATGTCCATGATAGTCCCCAGAGGTCCATCCACCACATTAGACAGTAGGCGACACCAAAAGCCATAAACATTCCATAAATTGTTTGTCTTACCACACGATTTGGCATCTTTTCCGGATTATGGCTTTAATTTTGTCAAAATAGAAAATACTGTAAATAAATCGGGCACGACATCATATCCAGTTTAGCTAGGGTAAGAAAATTCATAATGAACAGATTTCTGGAAAGTCATTTTTGCCTATTTACAAAGGCAGCGTAACAGCACACACAGGCGCACCATGGAGGTATCATATGACACCATGTCATGTTATGTTGGTGTAACTGGCCCCAAAAAATAGGGTAGATAGGTAGGGATTTTTTTTTTTACTGCCGCAATATTCAGCAAAGGCCTTGAAATCTATAAAAATCAATTAACTAAGCCTTGAAAGCCCCTAATTGTCATATTATTCGCCCTTGGACCACTTTTGAAAAATTTTGAGTGACGCCTAACCGTACGCACTTTGCCTACGTAAACTTGTAACATGAAATTTAAATAAAAATGTCCAGGGTGGGCTGCGAATGCAGCAAGATGGAACATATCGAGGAACTAGTTGAGTGATTAAGATGGATGAGAAAATAATAAAGCTTTATATGTTAAAATGAGGATCTTGAAAACAATTCATTGTTTAACGGGAAGCCAATGAAGGGCCAAGATTACGGGAGTAATATGCTGACGGTGTGGCGTAAGTGTACACACACACGGGCTGCAGGATTTTGTATTTTTTGAAGCTGGTAAAGAGAAACAAAACGATTAAAATTTTGTGACAATCCGCAGTATGGTGTGAATCTGAAGACCATTTAACGGAAAACGTCCCAGATCACATATTTCGAAAACAGATCAACTGATCTGAATGGAACATTCGGAAGAAGTTTAACCAAGCAAGGAAGAAATTATTATGTGCTGGCGACATTATTATGTGCTGGCGACGAATCAGTCAAGGGTGTAAATTGGAGGGTCATTTCAATTTTTGAGGACCCAGACCTAATGATCTCTTTAAAAAAAATCAATGAGTATTTAAACCTGATAAATAATAACATTTTTGTGACGATCCGGAGTAGGGTGTAGATCTGAGGACCACTGAAAGGAAAACGTCCCTGACCACATATTTCGAAAACGGATCAACTGAACTGAATAAAAAATTCGGAAAAAGTTTAACTAAGTTTAAGGAAGATGGTATTATGTGTTGGTGACGAATCAGTCAAGGGTGTAAATTGGAGGGTCATATAAATTTTTGAGATCCCAGACGTAAATATCTATAGAAAGTTTTCAATGTGTGTAAATGCAACTTTCTATAATAGTTTGTAAGGGTCCAGTAAAGAAATGACTGAATTTTTGTGATGATCCAGCGTAGGGTATGAATATGAGTACCATTTAAAGGAAAACGTCCCAGGGTGTAAATTTGAGGGTCGTTTAAATTGCTTACTTCCCAGTTATAGATGGATAAAAATGACACTTTGCAGAATAGTTTTTCATGGTGAATTGAAGAAATGATCCAATTTTGGTGACAATCTGCAGTAGGGTGTGGATATGAGGACCATTTAAAGATTTTTTTTTGACAGTTGATTAAATTATTTAAATGCAATTTGCGTTTTCTAAAGTGATTAAACCAGTTACAGCTAGGTTAAACTCAAAACTACAGTGATATGCATGAACAATTTTTGCTTTCAGTCATTGAATCGCTATGAACTGAAAATGCACTTTCCCATACAAGGTCGACCCATATAGCAAGCAATGGTTATGAGCCACGATGTACCTCGCTATTACCATTGCAGCCATAATTCAAGTCTCACTAATAACGTCGCGGTAAAACTGGTTTTCGTTTTTTTTTTTTTCACTTCATTTTTTTCTACTTCATTAAAATGATATTGGTTTTCCATATTTTTTTTTTACTTTATACCTTTTAACAACTTTTCCTTTTGTTGCAATTTCAGCTTCATTTCTCATTAAAGCAATGGGGGAAAACCCTATTTTCTGTTGTTCAAACAGACATAATAAGTCTAGTTATAATTTATTGTGGTTGTAGTTTTGTATTAATCCTGCACCTTTTTTTGCGATGTGATGTACCAACCGATTTTCCAAAAGCACACAAAAAAAGAATCTTGAATCATGGGTGAGAAATGAAGTTAAGAAATAATGTTACATATCCACTTAATAAAGATATCATAGTAAGCAAATCTGGTAGATTATCTTAGTAGCCTAAAACACATAAACAGACATCCAACTATTTCTTACCCAGTGCAATTTATTATTTCGATAATCTATTTTCTGTTCCAAAGATAGTTTGTTTAATATTGCAATATAGACAGTGTACCTTTTTGTATAGTATTTATGGATCTTCTGTAGTTGATTATAAATGTTTAGTTTATTTTTTGCATTATGCATCTCTGTCTAGACCAAGAAAACAAATTTCATAAAGTAAATCAATCCTTGATATTACTGTACCCTAGACTTGTATGACTATAGTACGTCTAATTTCTAACTTTTTTTTTTCAAATTAAAATGTAAAAATGTAGATTTTGTTTTTCTAAGGAAGACATACTGTTGGTTTTAAAACCTTGTTGCTAAATAAAACCTGCTTTGGTATTCAAATAGTGTACTGGAAAGTCTTATTAGTTTATAAGTCATACCTTCATCATTTCCTTTGACATATCCACCATCACAGACTGGATTTCGCTTACTTTGCAAAGTGATTGCATAGACTTCATCACTATAGTACTCTTCTCCAGGGCTCCAGAAAGACGAACAACAGCTATCAAAAATGGACCCATGAAAGTAAGTTACTAGCATTGAAGGAAGTAACAAACTCAATTGCATTAGCTGATTTGGAAGAAGGCTTAAATAGTTTTAAATCCTAAGAGAAAATTTGTTTCTCAAAAAATAAAAAAATCTTATTATTAAATATATTTCTTTATTTAAATTATATAAACTATATTTGGCTATGTTCTCACACAACTGCTAACGGTTAGCAGGATCCGGATCCAATCACACGTACGCGTTTACAATTTCCAGTTTCTTATTGGCCAGTGATTCGATCATCATATATTTGGTATCCGGATCGGGATTTTCTCGCATTGACGCACGGCAACTAATGGTTAGCAGGGTCCCATGCTAACCGTTAGCTGCTGTGCTTTAGCAGGGTCACCTGCTAACCGTTA
>NW_022686336.1:126084-132353 GCF_011630105.1 Anneissia japonica
CATAGCAGCTAACGGTTAGCATGGGACCCTGCTAACCATTAGTTGCCGTGCGTCAATGCGAGAAAATCCCGATCCGGATACCAAATATATGATGATCGAATCACTGGCCAATAAGAAACTGGAAATTGTAAACGCGTACGTGTGATTGGATCCGGATCCTGCTAACCGTTAGCAGTTGTGTGAGAACATAGCCAAATATAGTTTATATAATTTAAATAAAGTCCGGATACCAAAAATATGCCCCTGCTAACTGCCATGCGTCCATGCGAGAAAATCCCGATCCGGATACCAAAAATATGATTGAATCACTAGCCAATTAGAAACTGGAAATTGTAAACGCGTACGTGCGATTGGTTGATGATAAAAATGCGCCTAACTTGCTAACCGTTAGCGGTATCCGGATACTGCCAACGGTTAGCACTAACCGATCGAGCGTTATCACGCAGGTGCTAACGGTTAGCGCTAGCGGTTAGCTCCTGAGCTAAAATCTCACACAGGAGAACATACAGTAAAAAAAATGTAGATTAAGGCAAAAAATACAAAATATAAATACAAATATTGTATGTAGTTAGATTTAAATATCACTTTATACTTAAGTCTCAAAGCACTTGGGGCATAGACTACCTTGTAAATTGAACAAATAGGCAATACATTTGCTAGCTTTCATTGCTATCTCAGCAACTTCTTCGGGAAGACTGATGGAATTATAACTATTCATGATCATTCATGCGTAACTATTTTGAATGTGACAACACCTCCTCCAGTACTGTCAGTAGATCGTACTCACAATCACTGTTGAGGGAGTTGGGGTGCATACTAATTTCTATTGACTCATCTTCCATGGCCAGTACACTGTCTTCTCGGTGGACGACTATAATATTCTTTTGTGGTTGGTTGCCTTTATATATGTTCTCACATTGCTGTATTAAGAACACTTTTAAGAGAATCTCGATTCAGTGATGTGGCAGTTCCACCAACATACTTTTTACCATATGACCAGTCTCTGGTAAATAGCACCATGTATTTTGAGTTGAGGATTAAGTCCTTTGAATGGCCGACATGAATCTATGTGTTACATAGTCTGTAGTAAATAGGAATTTTATGCCATGTTTATGGAAAATGTAGGCGGTCAGGTAGATCAAAGATGTGAAAGAGGGGGTTCATTCTCGAAGTAAAGTCATATTTTATTATTCTCCTGTTAATGATGGTCAGAGCAATCCCACCAAAACGTTGATACAACCAAACGGTGGTTTTACCTAAAAAACACCCTCATATTATTTATTTACTGTGATAATAAATCAGATCTTCCTTAAAACAATAATTTATACTAATAATCACAACAATAGTAGAATATATTAGTTATTAAACAAAAACCTGACAATTGATTATACAGAAATATATAAGGCTGCTGAGCGTAAAAAGTATGCTAGAGTGAACTATTTTTCTATAATGATATCCCGATGTCTTAAACTTACTGTAGAAACTATAATTGCATTTTTTTCCCTTCAACGTTAATTTCTATGAACGTACATGAAATTTTGCATAAATTACATTTAATTAAAAATCGATGTAATTTAAGTAAACCAATTTATATATGTTTAAGACCAACATATTGAATATAATGATTATGAAATTTTAGACTTTAGCTTTCATTTGATACCAAAACTGCCCTAATGGTATGCTTGCAACTCACCTAGTTGGTTTTTCATCTGCATTTCAACTGACTTCAGTTGAGCTTTTGATGTGTATAGCCGTTTTACTGCTTTGTGAGAGTTGACTACTTCTTTGGCTAAAACAGAACATACATCCTTCTGTCCTTTTTTCGCAGCATCTTTTAATGAACGTTGTACTTTGTCTTCTTCTTTCTTTATTGCTATATTGACCAAACAAAAAAAATTACACAAATTAATATGCACTGCAAGCACCTGGGTGGTCAGGGCCTCCACTGTAAAAACTCTGTAACTCTTATCGGGACAGTAGCCAATTGATGACGTTGATAATGAGGATACAATCGTAGCTGTTACAGACAAACATACTGTATGTATTATTAATTAACCATTGCCTAAAATGGCTACAGTCTATCAAGCAATAAAGCTGCTCACATTACCTGAAGTATAAAGAGATCTGATAGTACACAGAAAATCTTACAAATGGGCAATTCCATTTAAAAGGATGTGACATTTTCATAATTTTAAAATAAATATTTCCAAAATTAAGAGGCTACTAAAACTTTCGGTAACATAAATTGACTTTACAAGATAAATTTACTTTGTACAAAAAATTGCTTAAAAATCATTAAGAAAATATGCAAGATTATGTAAAGTCAGACATGACCGCATCTTTTGTCACTTACTAAAATTCTGACTTTAGCAAGAAAAAATATCAGACAAACTGATGAGCCAAAATAACAAAAGAGATCCATCCTACATAAGAAATGTAAAAAGCAATACTTTGATCCGGCCCGCAAAATTCATGCTACAAAGGTATTGACTCGCATGGCCTGGTACTGTATGTAGTGTGGTAGAGGTCCAGTGCAACTCATTCAGATTTCACGGAAGCCATTTGACATGATTCCCCACTATACCTAACTACTACTGTAGCTACCTAGCCCGAATCCCACCTAGCCTATCCTAGGAGTGATTATCCTAGCCTAGGCCTGGTATAGGTGCCCAAGCTCATATTGGTCAATATTCAGATTGTTTGCCTATATTTTGGTCCCTACACCATAGAGTGCCAAGCCAATATCTCTTGTGATGGGCGTTTTGTAAGCGACAAAACAAGTTTTGTGTATGAGTGAACGACAAAACCATGTTTGTCTTTTACAAAACGTGTTTTGTAAGAGACAAAACCATGTCTGTCCCCTACAAACATGACGTAAAGGCGCCAAGCCAAACGACACTACCTTTTTCGTCATGTTTGTCTCTTAATTAAAGTAAATCTTATTAATAAATCCATATATTTTATGGGAATCATAGGAATTATATATTTGCAAAAATTAATAGAATTGAGAAAAAGTGGTCCAGTCAACGCGGTTCTGACGGCCCTGATCTATGTCATGTTAACTATTTTGATAGACATTTGTCTAAAGGAACAAAATTTCTTTAAGCATTTGAGAGACTACCGACACCTTTTTTGGTTGATGTAGTCAGGTAAACATGTGATGACTTCATCTAGGCTAGTAGGTTATGGAATGATTTAGGCCTCAGCATCCTGCCTACATCTGAATTTGGTCCTTCCAATCCAAATGGACTTACCAAACTTTATCAGCAGCAGTGGCGGATCTAGGAAGCAATGTGGGGTGAATAATGCGATTTGCGAAGCACCAAGCGTGCGGGCCTAGACGCTTTTGGAAGACATCTGAAAAGAAGTTAAGCTTAAAATATCTTTACGAGCGTAGCCTACTACACGTAACATGTATACATGAGAAGCACACAGACAAGAAGAGTGACCATTTTTTTTTCACGGTCACCGAAGGGGCTAGCCACCCTATTCACCCCCCCCCCAGATCCGCCACTGAGCAGTGTTTTACTAACATGGTAACAAAGAAATGACCAACGACAGTGACGACAACAAGAACACAGGTAAAAACATAGCCTCCTGGAGCTTTGCTCCATTGGGGAAGCTATTTAAAAATTATGCATTTAAATTAGTGATATGAAACATTAAAATGTATAAATACCATACAGTATTTCAGCATTTCTTTGATGAATATTCCAAATATTTGTTTTCAACATGTTATTTAGTTTTCCAGTGGTATAAAACACATACAACTAGATTAAAATTCTGACCTCATGGTAGCAATTAACATGGAATTGCCCAAAGCTTGTCAAGTGTCTAAACTACAAACATTTCTTTTAAACTTTTACAGTGTAGCATTCTATACTTACAATTTATCTGCCTATCAATCACTCTCTGTTGTTTTCGTATTGCAGCGGACCATTCCCTTACCTATTTATATATAAAACAATAAATAATACATTTTGAAATATCATCGGAATTAAAGCCATGCTCCGGGAGAAAAAAATTGCTGATATGTAGTACAAGTGACTTATGGTGTTTGCCAAAAAACTTGAGAATGGATGATACAGATTTCTTATAGAACTTGGGTAGTTACGCCCTCTTTCACCCAGTTTTAAAATATTAAAAAATTATAAAACTCAGTTGTTCAACATATTATTTTTTCCCTCCATCTATTATCTTACATTAGTATATTTTTATGTATTACAATAATTTTTCGTATCTTGTATGATGTTTTAATTTTTGGTTCCTAATTTGGTTTTAGTTTTCATTATCTTCTGTAATTAATATTATTTTTTGTTTAAGATTAGTTCAGTTTGATTATTATGTCTGTTACGTCATTGATGAAAAACACCATTGAGGTAATCAATTGTTTAGCGTGGTTAAATAATGTATATTATTATTATTATTATCTATTTAAAGTGAATGTCTACAAATAATATAAAAACATTTTGTTGGTATTGTATATTCTTTTTCAGTTTGCAGACATTAAATTTTGTCTAATTAGTTGATTACTTTAGCAATGGTTTCACAAATTGCGTTGGTCCCTTTCTAAACAAATCCTTGGCTGAAATGGGTCATTCACGCTTCGAGTAAACGCTACAACATGAGGGGGACTGTGACAAACCTTGTGTTGGCGCACTCACTCACAGAAGCGTGATTGTCCCAATCTAACCAATGGTTCATTAGAAAGCAGGAAGTGATCGGAGTAGTTGCTAAAACCATTGCTAAGGTAAGCAAATAATTGGTTCAACAAAACAGATAACTTTGCACAGTACAGTTGAATAACTCATTTAAAAGGATAAACCAGAACCCTGCGGGTGTGTACGTTCCTTTGTACGTAAACGTAGTTTAGAGGGATTTGTAGTCCAGTAATGGTTTCTAATGTTTTTACGTACACCTACACCCCCATACAGGTCCGTCCATCAAATTCTGTATATTTACATACCTGCCAACATTCGAATATCAAAAATGGCTGAGGCTATCGGCACTGCCGCAGTGCGAAAAAAAGCTGCTGTTTTCTATCGGCACTGCCGCAGTGCCAAAAAGCTGCTGTTTTCTATCGGCACTGCCGCAGTGCCAAAAAGCTGCTGTTTTCTATCGGCACTGCCACAGTGCGAAAAAAGCTGTTATTTACTATCGGGATTATTGCCGCAGTGTTAAAAAACCTCCGATTTTCTATCGGCACTGCCACAGTGCCAAAACACTGCAGTTTTCTATCGGCACTGCCGCAGTGCAAAACACTGAAGTTTTCTATCGGCACTGCCGCAGTGCCAAAACGCTGCAGTTTTCTATCGGCACTACCACTCGAAAAGCTGCTGTTTAATTATCAAATGGATGTTTTTATCTATAGATTATGGTATCAATAATTGGTTGGTCTAGCCTAGCCTATAATATTGTTAACATTATATTATATATGTTTTACAATTAAATTATAATTATTTCTAATCATTAAATATATACATAGCCTATATCTAGGCCCATACATAAAACAAAAAATAAAACAAAAATTTTAAAATAAAATAGTAATAATAATAACAATAAGAATATAATAATAACAGTGCTCGAAATGAATAAAAATTGTTTAATTAATGAGATGAATCAGCATATATTAAATCAACTTGCATCTATGCAAAACCTGTGCTCGAATAATGCTTTAATAAAGAATTAATAATACTTCAATAATACTTCAATAGGCCTATTTGCGATAGTGTGATTAATGAGATATTTGTCGATTAATTTATAGAAATATATAATAGGTATAGGCCTAAACCATTAATAATGATTCAGTATATTAAATCAACTTACGTCTATAGATGTAAAATCTGCTTTTTTTCCAATAAATTATTACCTATTTTATTCTGTTTAAAAAAATAATCTTATAAAATACCGTACATTATAAAGTTTCATTGTAAATTATATGAGAATTTAATCCACATAATTTATGTTTTCAATTATTTAAGCATTTATACAATTCAGTGGGCCTAATGCTGGATGTAATTGTAAAACAAAACAAAAACAAAAAACAAAAGCATCGCCAAAGTGTTTTCATGTATGCAAATGCAAATACTATCACACGATTACCGCGTATTTTTGGTAAGCAGAGCTCAGGATGGTTCACATGAATTGAAAAATATCCGTCGAAATGCTGTATAAATAAACTGCAATTATGTAAATAACTTTCACAAGAACTTTACGAATATCTTAATTAATATAATCTTAATTAATATTTAAATTAGTTTATTACTAAT
>NW_022686336.1:133836-135574 GCF_011630105.1 Anneissia japonica
GTTAGCGAGTTGTGCGAGGTATCGGCTGAGATTTGTGGAGTACAATTCAAGAAACAACTATAGATTTAATAATGAATTATTGTGATGTTAAATAGACAATGTTAGCTATCAAAGAGCGACGTTGTTTTTCATTGGGACCTTCGTCCCTTCAAGGCTTATACCATCCTAGCTAGTCTATGCCTAGAGTAGGAAGGCTAGCGTGACATGTGGACGTTGGTACGAGTAGGTTAGTCTACAAACGTCGCCTAAAGTAATTGATTTTACCCGGCAGAATGAATGAAGGAAACTCGGCTTTTCAGTCGTCTTAGGCACTCGTTTTTTGACAAACAATGACCTTTCAGAGGTCAAATTGCTGTCAAGAATATGAATTGGCTGCTTCCCAGCAACAACACCTTCATGACAGTCCAGCCCTCCAAATCTTGTTTTAATAAATAATTCACTTCAATGATATATTTTGATCTTTATTCATTATTATTATTATCATTTACTTTTTATTATTATTTATTTATTATTATTATTATTATTATTATTATTATTATTATCTGTATTATTATTATTATTATTATTATTATTATTACTACTATTATTATGTCTTTGCCATTACATTATCATTGTTTCTCTGGAAGGCATCTTGTACAGCGACATGTTTTTGCCTAACCAGTCTCATTACATTTTGAGTGAAATAAAATTATGAATTATGAATTATACCAATGTCATCCATTGATAAAAACATCGATTCGATTAATAAATAGCAGCTTTTCGCACTGTGGCAGTGCCGATAGAAAACAGCAACTTTTTGGCACTGCGGCAGTGCCGATAGAAAACAGCAGCATTTTTTGGCACTGCCAAATCGGTACTGCCGCAGTGCCGATAGCCACTAAAAAAATAGGGACGCTATTCATTGGTGACAAAAAATTAAGATGGCAATTATATATCCTAATTCCTGTACAGTTGCTTCAAACAAAACAAGAGTTACTTAATTTCAAGTGTACTGTTTATTTACCTCACAACCAAGAAAAAATATTTAAGTTACATTTTAATCAGTAGGTTACAGACTTCGCCATGAAGGGCACGTAATGTTGCTTGTTTCACTGGATCTCATTGGAGTCATAACGTCAATATTTATTCGAATGACACTTATAATCTCTGTTCAACATTTCCAGCTTGTGTGTCATTAAAGCACTTTTAAATTTTTGTTGTCATGCTAGCTTGAAGCTTGGCTTTGTTTTTTCAACAATAGAGAAAACTCTCTCAGTCACTACTGCTGTAAAATATTACAATAGTTCCCCGGGTAGAATCCCACACCAACTTTACGCCCAACTTCGCGTACACAAATTTCCCCAGGTGAAGTCCCAGGGTCTGAGGATTGGGTTAAAGTCGGCCTAGGTCGATAAATTTAACAAATGCTCAAAAAATAAAGGAATTGTCTCCGAATTCTGCCGACTTGAAACACTTAAAATTGCTTAAAACTGACATTAGTTGCTATAAATTAAAACACAAAGCCCATTCTTGTAAATTACTTTGTTGTTTACTGTCGCTAAAAATAAGCAGCTCGTTAACTGCGGCTAAAGTAAAGATAGACAACACCGCGGTCCGTCACCGAAAAGACCTGCCCAGTGGGCTGATCGGATGGTTAATTCACAGCGTGAAGACTCACGTGTTTCCACAGAGATTCGCTGCTAAAAATAACTCATTATTGAATCGTAGGTGAAAACCACCTTGCAAAACGATCGTCATT
>NW_022686336.1:135671-146419 GCF_011630105.1 Anneissia japonica
ACCACGGACTAATATTCCCTTCATCACACTGGCAAGTAGTGGATACTTCTTGCAATTAATTTTTTTTTTTTTATTCTAAAAATAGGGACGTCCCTATTTTTTGGTGTTTTTGACATCGGAAATCATCAATCATCGTCAATTTGAGATAACAAATTTTGAAGTATGATTAACATTTTCGGGTATCCAAAGCTGTCATGTCCTAAAAAGCTCCCACCTTAACCCAAACCATGGTAGGGCTGGGGTGGTGTTGGGTTACACCACAAAATGTCATTCATTTTAATTTTTTTCACAATTTGGCAGATTTGCCACTGTTTTGAACTTGACTGGTTAAACCACAGAACCAAAGTTCGCGGTTTTAGAAGTCAAACTTATTCATTTATCATCTACTAAAATAGTATTCATTGTTTGACATACCTCCATGGTTTGACAATAACAAATTTTCTTTCATTCTTCAAAATCTGCTTAGTAACACGCATGCGTGAATAGTTATCACAATAACTAACTACAACCCATAGAGCTATTAAACAACTAGAGTGCTGACAAGATGGCGAAGCAATGCAGAGTTGTGTATGTGTACCATCCAAGATGGCCGCCATAGGAAAGCGCCACCTTCAGCCTTAGTATACATATTAATACCATAAATAAGCCCTCTGACTGACTATTATTTCATTAATGATAATTAGTATTGATAATAACAAATTATTAAACTATGTAGAGCAGCTTATTCAAAAATAAACAAAAATTTAAATCGTGTGCATTACACCTATATACCGCAACGCTCGAGTTTCAAACATACGGGTAACTGGCTGTACTGAACTTTCTGTGTAAATTGAGGGCGCCATTGAAAATGATAGCGCTTAGGCGAAATTTGATTGGCCGAATCTATGGCAGCCATCTTGGATGGTACACACGCACAACTCTGCGTATTTCGAACATCGAATACATTGCAGTTAGCGCTCTAGTATTTTTATTATATCTCTATGCTACAACCACTGCTCTGCATACTGCATGTCACGCATGCGCTGTATGGTGGTAGATAAAACGTGCCTCTGCTAATGATTTATTTTCGAATTTGCAGAGAGTTAAGAATACGGAATACTCATGTATTTTACATATTCAAGTATACATGACATGACTATGTTGTAAACCAGTAAAATTACACAGCAGTCGTAAACAAAAAACTTCATAATACTGACGAGTAACTGTGCACAATTTGTTTTTTTCTGCACCACTTTCTTTTTGTTTTTTTATACATAGACCTAGAGGAATTTCATTTCAACAATGTTTCTGTGTTTGAAGTACAGTTAACTGTGTTTATTGATCTGTATGGTAGTCTTGTGGTAGACCAATATATTATTTATTTTAACAAGACTGACTGAATGCTGCTGTCGCCGTTGTGTTTTGTACATATTGCACACCAACAGCAACGTCAATTGCCGTGTTCATCGTGTGTAAAAGACTTCAGGTTGGTAAGCACATTCGATTCAATACCATAATGTAAAATGTTCAGATCACGTTAATTTTTACTAAAACACACGTTACACCTACTAGACGACAAGCAGTAGTCGATTTACCACAACTACCTAAGTTCACGCTAGGGCCTAGACGTTCGCATAAACAACACAGAAAACTTTTCTAGTGTAAACTGTATACTCTCGCGATAGAAAACAAAATTTCCGCGAAATATTAAACACGTTCGATCCAATACCATTATGTAAAGTGTTTGGTTAGATCACTTTTTTCCTTTTTAATAACACGTGCACCTGCTACATTAACACAACAGAGGCCTAACCCTATCGACGATCCCGTAAACAATTGGTCAACCACACCAACAAGGTATGCATACCCTCTCAAGATGAAAAAAAAAATGTCGGCAAAGTTTTTCCAACGCATGTGCATATCAAAATTTTCTCCTAAAAACGACTCAAAAATGGTGGTAGGGGGTATATGTTTTATCGCGTACGTCCTACATTTCTCATCTAACATAAAAAACAAACAATTCTTGCATAACTACATGTCCACCAGTTACTATGAGGAAAACATTATACTCACTGTGAGGCACCGTTTAGGAGCCTATTCGTTTACAAACCCGCTGCTCACACACACACACATTTCACGTTCGAATTTCCCCATTAGTTCCTTGTGACCTTAAGGTCATAAAGGAACTAAAAAAAAAGGTATAACCTCAAATACCTCAGAAAAAAAAAAATTGTTTTGTCTTATGATTTACAAACACTTTTCTACTAAAATCCTTTGATTACCAGTCAATTTAAGAATATAGCAAGGTATCATATTCAGTGGCGTCTAGAGGCCCGAGATAAAAATAATAAAATAAATTAATTAAAATGATTAAACGTAGGGCCTACACTCATCCAGTATCATTCATGTGTTCTTCCTATGAGAATTGTAAATAAAGTTGACCAGCTTATTGATGAAAGCTGGTATATAATCGCTTCTAATTCTTTTTCAAGAATAGTTTCATGACTTCTTCAACTCTAGAATTTAGGTTTACAATGTATCAAATAGTAACTCTTTGCGTTGTAAATTAATAATTATAACAAGTTTCAACCCTCCATTTCAAATTCCTGGATTCGCCATACCTACTGTATGTATAATTCGTTTTAGCATGTTTGGGAAAGATAGCTTTTACTTCTCGAGTTTCTATACTTTTTTTTCATGAGCTGGTGAAACTAGGCACTCTATAATCAAATAAATTAGTCCTCTAATCTATTAAAAGGCTGTACCTTACGGGAAGGGGGCACTGGTGATCTGCCCCTCAAATCTGCTGGGGCCCTAGGCAGTCCCCCAACCAATGGGCCCGGGCAGCAAAGATACTCCAGGGTTCGCGACGTTCTAGGCGGTCCTGAATGTATTCAACTGTCTGTTAATTCACAAGAAATGTCTCCCCTTTAAATTGTCAGTTAAAAGAACTTGCTTAAAAATACAAATAAAATTTTAACGGAATGACGGAACTTGTTGCATATGGGTAGATTTTTTTAGTGTAAAACTAAAAAAAGTTGTCAAGATCGATAGATTTTTAGGAGTCCGAGGAAGTGTGCGCGTGGCGGATTGAACAATAATTAAATGCTGATAATGGCAAAATAGTTTGTTAAAAAAGAATTTTGAGCATTTTAAAAGATTTACTCATGCGTACGCACACGTCATGATGCACGTGCGCATCTTAATGTCACTGTTGTCTCCTGATATGAGATATATATGTATCAACTTTCATTGACAAACGCCTGTTGGTGAAGGAGTAATGATCATTCATAGTATTTATCATATAAAACTTCAGTTTTTTTTACTTCAGGATGGCAATATGGTGACGTCACAATGTCCAATCAGCTATTATTATGATACATAAAATCATATCTACAACTCATGTGCTTTTAGAATATGTAATAAATATTGGGGGTCACCTTTCATCCTAAGGAGCTATATTTGATTATAAATAGGCATAATTATAAGCATATGTAATATTTGACGCACACATACGCGCACGTTAAGATGCACAAACAAAAAAGTAAGATATCTAACATTCAAACTTGATCTGAAGTATAAGCCCATTTAAAATTATTCAGAAATGACGAATGGTTAAGATGATATGATGTCATCAACGTTTTGAGAAAAGAAATATAATTTTTTTCTTGTTTTTTAATTCAGATGGCAATATGATGACGTCACTATGTCCGATCAGCTATTATGATATATAAAATCATATCTACAGCTCATGTGCTTTCAGAATATGTAATAAAAGTTAGGGGTCACCTTTCATCCTAAGGAGCTATAACTGATTTAAAAAAAGACATGATATAAAGCATATATTAATTTTGACGCACGCGAACGCTCGCGTTATTACGCGCGCACAAAAATATAATGTACATAAAATTTAACCATGACCTGAAGTTTATACCCACTAAATATGATTCAGAAATCACGACTGATTAAGGTGATTATGGGTTCATCAAAGGCTGGACGAAAGAAAGATGAGGGGGGTATAGCAAAACCCTATATTTTGATGATGACGTCATCAAAATGTCAAAAAATGCCACATATATGAAAGAGAATTGCCTCAGCTACAACATACTCAAAGTTGGAAGACAATCGATGAAGAATAAGCGAGGTACGCTCAAATGCGCATTTGCTAAATAAAATGAGGTCATCGATAATATTCAGTTTGTTGAATTCAGATGGCAATATGATGATGTCATAATGTCCAATCAGCCATTATGACCTATAAAATCATATTTACAACTCATGTGCTTTCAGAATATGTAATAAAAATTGGGGGTCACCTTCATTCCTAAAGAGCTGTAACTGTTTAAAATTAGGCCTGATTTTAGCAAAATTTCACTGTATATCGGCACAAATGCGCACAAATTCACTATGTGTGATGCGTGCGTACGGCATTGTTATTGGCCATAGAGTGATTGAAAAGATTGGAAACTTATCAAAACAATGTCAAGAACACAAAATGTGACAAAAAAATTAATTTCCATACGTGCTGCGCGCGTAAAAAAGCGCACGCGTAGTAGTAAATTTCAAAAAATTTAGAAATGGTCAAAATGGCCTGTAACGTGCTCTAATTTAATCTAAATGTGATTTCGATCATTTTAAAAGTTTGACGCACACGTACGCGCGCGTTATGACGCGCACAGGTAAAATTAGGGTAAATTACATTTAACATTGACTTGAAGTCCATCTTCTTTTTTCGTGTTTTTGATTTTTCTTTAATGTGAAGTTTGATGTTTTTCTAGCTTTTAAGTAATTTTGTATAACGGAAATTGTAATTTTAAATACGCCGTGGCTGGAGATACTGTACCGTATTTCTACTTCGTTTTGCTAAAGGTACGGTAAATGGCATTATGTTACCATCACCCAATGAAGTGCCACAATGTGCGTGACGTCATTTTTTGAAGACTGGCATGGCATTGCATATCAACCTTAATGAGCAGTGGAAGGAGAATGATGTACTGGGAAATTAGAACATCAAAATTACAATATTGTTTGACTTTACTGTCATCGTTAAATAGGCGTATGGTTTCAGTTTATAGTAAAGAGTTTCATTTAGCTAGGCCTGATCCATATAACCATTATCAAACAAGGACTGATTTCTGTACCAAAGTCTTCACATTCCTCTAGGGAATCCGCCTCTTTTGTCTTGCTTTTAAATTCTTCGCTGGTGAAGAATCTAAGCAATCATGCAGGCTTAGCTAGGCCTTGCTTGGATTCTTTTTTTGGCAGCGGCCCTGCTCTAGTGACATAGGTGTGGGTGGCATATATCAGTCATAAACACGGTCTTACCAAGTCTGAAGTTCTCAATCCCCACATTCCAAGTTTAGTCCAAGATGCCTAGATTATCTTATCCGACCAAAATATTCATTTACTTTGAATGCACAAAACTTTACGTAGACTTCGTCACTCATGGTACAGAATCTAGGCCTAGATCGAGAATGAGTTTCCCCTTCGTGATTGGGGCCTATTAATTAGTGTCAAATTTTTCGAATCTACTTTTGATGCAGGGCCATTTAATGACGGTATATAAAATGCTAGGCCTGTATGAATCCTCTTGTTTACAGTATAATCAATTTTTTATTGCAAGTGTTAATTGTCATTTAAATAGATTACCGAAGACTAGCAGTGTGTGTGTATGTGCCTTGGCCTAAGTGAGGATGATGTCTTGCTTGATGGCTATATAAATGACATGACTATTATTATTGAGTGGAACGTACCAAATTACACCTATTTTTCGATGACAGTATTATAAGAATATACTGTACTCTCTTTGCCTAGCTAATCATCTGCTAATCAAGTACATTTTTTCGCTAGTCGCACACTGTTCACCTCACATGACAAGCACTAAAAACTGAATATACACAAGAAGATTCATAAGGCCTCCTAGCATTTTATATACCGTAGAACGGTTTTAAGGGAGGTCTGCATTAAAATTATTGGGAAAATTTGACAATAGTAATAATCACGAAAGGGAAACTCATTCTCTCGATATAGGCATATATTCTGTACCATAACAGTGACGAAAGTTTAGTACATTCAAATTGTATGAATACTTTGGTCGGATTGTAAAGCGTGGTATTATTTCGAGTATATTAGGCTTCTTGGACTAAAACTTTGGATGTAGATATTATGAGTTCAGACGGTATGATCACGGAGGAAATAGGCTAAGTTTATGACTGATATATGCCACCCAGATCAGAGTCACCAGCAGCTGCCACGAAAAGCAGAATTCAAGCAAGGCCGAGCAGGCCTTGCTTGCTTAGATTTTTCGCCAAGCGAACTGATTTTAGGCCTAGAAGCCTGCCAAGAGTTTGGTGGAAACAGTTTTTGTTTGATATTTATCGATGACAGATACTAAGTCAAACAATATTGTACTTTTTGATGTCCTAATTTCCCAGTACTGTACATCGTTCTCGTTTCACCGCTCATCGCGGGTGATCTGCATGCCGGTCTTGAAAAATGACGTCACGCACAATCTGGCACTTCGCATTGGGTGATGGTAATTGAGTAATGCCATTTACCGTACCTTTAGCAAATTCAAGTAGAAATACGGTACCGTATCTCTAGACACGGCGTTTTAAATAATGTTTTTGTAAACTTTTAATTGTAAATAAAATCCTTGATTCAGCCTTTGGCTGCTATGGACTTTTTTTGTGTATAAATTAATTTTGATTTTGAATATTGAATAAAGATCATATGTACATACTGAGATAAATTAAAGATATGAATGAAAAAACTGACACCAACTTTCCTTAATCAGTAGTGTTTTTAGAGTTGTTTACTCTACCCAAAATTGTTCTTTTTCTACATATAAGCCCACAGACTATACGCGTTAGTCAACATCACTAGGGCATGCTACTAGTACTAGCCTGACCAGCGGCGCCATGGCCTAGGGCCTACGCCCTCTAGGCTAGGCCTAGCCCTACTAGCCTAACTGAAACAAATTATTATTAGAGGCCTAGGCCTAGGCCTAGGTAGTTATACTTACTTGTTCTTTCGGATCCTTTTGAGGAGTCTTTCCAAAAAGTCCCATTGTTGAACGTATTATATATGTAGGCCTAGGCCCAATATAATCTAGGCCCTGGAGTAGTACTAGCCTAGGCCTAGACCAACTAGTAGCAGTCAAACAGAAGATATTCTTGTCTTGGTTAGTTACAATCTGTGTCGCTCCAATCCCTGGTCACGTCTGTCACGTCTTGGTAGTTTTGGTACGTACGTCGATCCCTAGCCGATTTTTTTCCCCGTACGAAACATTTGCATGAAACTTCACTCGTATGGAACGCCAAAAGGACAAATACAATTGGCAGCAGTGCAAAACTGAGAGTCAGCAGCGCAAAACTGAGAGTCAGCAGCGCAAACCTGAGAGTCACCAGTGCAAAACTGAGAGTCACCAGTGCAAAACACAGAGTTACAGTGCAAAACTGAGTAGTGCAAAACACACAGTCACAGTTCCAAAACTGAGAGTCACAGTGCAAATTTGCAAAACACAGAGTCAGTAGTGCAAAACACAGAGTAACAGTGCAAAACACAGAGTCACTGTGCAAAACTGAGAGTCACAGTGCAGAACTGAGAGTCACTTTGCAAAACTGAGAGTCACAGTGCAAAACTGAGAGTCACAGTGCAAAACACAGTCACAGTGCAAAACTGAGAGTCACAGTGCAAAACATTGGTGGCAATGCAAAACTCCAATGGCAGTGCAACTCAAGTGGACGCCATCTATTTTGAATTAAAGTTTCACAGCTTTTTTGGACGGTGTCAACAAGTAAAATGGATGAAATTTTGAGGTCACTTGGGCACTCCTTAGTGACCACTGACAATTTTAAGAGAGGGGGGGATGCGTATAAGCGTTACAATTAATAAAAAAAATTAAGTGTTTGAAATAATTAATAAACAGTGGGCTATGGAGAAGGCTAGTAGAAGGTACATGTGCCCGGGCTTGTCAAAAAACAAGGCCTAAGTCTAGATATATACCTAAATGCCTCGACTTCGTCGGCTTCTCAAGAAACATTGTTTTCCTAAATAAATCTCACTTAACTGTCTAAATTTTCTGCTTTTTTGTCATTTCTGTTGTCTTTGTTGATCCCCAATTGGTTATCTTTTTTTAAAAATTTATTTTGATTGCGCCTTTTATGTATCCCTTGGCAAAAGGCGCGGTACAAGTTCCTGTATTATTATCTAGGCCAGGCCTAGCTATAGGCTTTAGGGCCTACCTAGACCTAGGCTAGGCCTGGAATCCGCCGCTGAAATTATAATGTATTCAGGCCCGTAGGGAGGGGGGTGGTGCAGAGGCTGCGGACGCACCCTCCTCTCCCAAATTCCAAAAGGTCTACTTTTTAAAACCTATGATTTCACAAAATCGTTCCCAATTATCACAAAATGCTATATATATATTGCATTATATATTTGCCGGCTTATCTAACTTTTTTTAACTAACGATTTTTAATAATGTGGTATGAAATTTGTTAGAAATTGATCGTCTCCGGTGATTGCAGATTGTCCATATAATATGAATAATGCTATCTATAGGCCTTCAGGTGTACAGGACATAATAACGTTACTTTTCAGGTAACACCCAAATTAATGAAAATTTAAATGAAATATTCATGAATTATGTGTTTGAGAAATCTAATATGTAAAGACCCTCAAAATGCTACTTTGTCGCTTTTCTCTCAAACCCCCTCCAGGCCTCTGCCCCTGGACCACCAAATTTCAAAAAGTCCAATTTTCAAAACCTGTTATTTCACTAAAATCGTTCCTAAAATTATCGCGAAATGCTATAATATGCATAACATTTTTTTTTGCCCGCTCTTCTACCCGTTGATTTTTTAATAATGTGCTACGAAATCTGTTGGAAATTATCAGCTCCAGTGATTGCAGATTGATCCATGTCATCTTTAGGCCTACAGATGTAAAGATCATGAAAAATCACAATTTCACAGTGGTGGATTCAAGGGGGGCGTGGGGAGATCCCCCTAAAAAAAAGGGGGACAAAATAGAGGGTGGGGGTGAAGGGAGGAACTTGCACCGACAGATGGTCAATACCACCTCAGGAAAGAAAATTTATGATTATGGCATCTCAAAATAGCCGGAAATGGCACTCTCAGACAAACTTTAATTAGGCCTATGATTTTTCTTTTTTCTCCATTTCTTTTATAATTTCAGGGGGACTCTCCCCCCCCCCCCCCATGATCTTTACATCTGTAGGCCTAAAGATGACATGGATCAATCTGCAATCACTGGAGCTGATAATTTCCAACAGATTTCGTAGCACATTATTAAAAAATCAACGGGTAGAAGAGCGGGCAAAAAAAATGTTATGCATATTATAGCATTTCGCGATAATTTTAGGAACGATTTTAGTGAAATAACAGGTTTTAAAAATTGGACTTTTTTAAATTTGGTGGTCCAGGGGCAGAGGCCTGGAGGGGGTTTGTGAGAAAAGCGACAAAGTAGCATTTTGAGGGTCTTTACATATTAGATTTCTCAAACACATAATTCATGAATATTTCATTTAAATTTTCATTAATTTGGGTGTTTTTGGGACCTGAAAAGTAACGTTATTATGTCCTGCACACCTGAAGGCCTATAGATAGCATTATTCATATTATATGGACAATCTGCAATCACCGGAGACGATCAATTTCTAACAAATTTCATACCACATTATTAAAAATCGTTAGTTAAAAAAAGTTAGATAAGCCGCCAAATATAGAATGCAAGCATGCTATAGCATTTTGTGATAATTGGGAACGATTTTGTGAAATCATAGGTTTTAAAAAGTAGACCTTTTGGAATTTGGGAGAGGAGGGTGCGTCCGCAGCCTCGGCACCCCCTCCCTCCCTACGGGCCTGAATGCATTATAATTTCAGCGGCGGATTCCAGGCCTAGCCTAGGTCTAGGTAGGCCCTAAAGCCTATAGCTAGGCCTGGCCTAGATAATAATACAGGAACTTGTACCGCGCCTTTTGCCAAGGGATACATAAAAGGCGCAATCAAAATAATTTTTAAAAAAAGATAACCAATTGGGGATCAACAAAGACAACAGAAATGACAAAAAAGCAGAAAATTTAGACAGTTAAGTGAGATTTATTTAGGAAAACAATGTTTCTTGAGAAGCCGACGAAGTCGAGGCATTTAGGTATATATTAGGTATATATCTAGACTTAGGCCTTGTTTTTTGACAAGCCCGGGCACATGTACCTACTACTAGCCTTCTCCATAGCCCACTGTTTATTAATTATTTCAAACACTTAATTTTTTGTATTAATTGTAACGCTTATACGCACCCACACCCTTTCAAAATTGTCAATGGTCACTAAGGAATGCCCAAGTGACCTCAAAATTTCATTCATTTTACTTGTTGACACCGTCCAAATTAAAACTAAAGTGAAACTTTAATTCAAAATAGAGGGCGTCCACTTGAGTTGCACTGCCATTGGAGTTTTGCATTGCCACCAATGTTTTGCACTGTGACTCTCAGTTTTGCACTGTGACTCTGTGTTTTGCACTGTGACTCTGTGTTTTGCACTGTGACTCTCAGTTTTGCACTGTTACTCTGTGTTTTGCACTGCTGACTCTCAGTTTTGCGCTGCTGACTCTCAGTTTTGCGCTGCTGACTCTCAGTTTTGCACTGTGACTCTCAGTTTTGCACTGTTACTCTGTGTTTTGCACTGTTGACTCTCAATTTTGCGCTGCTGACTCTCAGTTTTGCGCTGCTGACTCTCAGTTTTGCAC
>NW_022686336.1:147067-159109 GCF_011630105.1 Anneissia japonica
GTTGTTCTGTAGACGTTTATGTGTTGACCTTTTGACCTCCTGAATTCTGCAATGAGATTTTCGGGTCGATTCAGCCGAGACGGCCCGAGTGGAGTTTCATGTAAATGTTTCGTACGGAAAAAAAAAAATCGCAGACGGCCCGAGTGGAGTTTCATGTAAATGTTTCGTACAGAAAAAAAATCGCGACCTGGGCCAAGTCTAAATCGCTAGTTGGTGGCGCTGTTCAAAAGGGACTCGTTGCGAAGTACTGTACTTTACATGACCTGACTTAATCTCCTCTAAAAATCGCACAAAATGGCCCAAGATAAGTATTTTCATCAGGCTCATTTCTGGTCTCTTTCTTGTCAGAGTAATTTATTTGGCATGAGTAAGGTTAAATCTCAATTTAATGAGTCATTCAACGTAATTGTATCATCTGGAAAAACTGGTCAGATTACCTGCATTGGGTTTCAGCGAAGTGAATCTGGATGCCTGAAACTGAAGCCAATTTCCAAAGAGCTAGAAGCTGGAGACCTGTCGATCCCTGGTGTGTTTTTGTTTGTTTTTAACCTGGTGTCCTGGTGCTTTTAACTTTTTTCTATTGAATTGTATTTTCTTGTTGTTCTTCGATGCCAAATAAAGTCAAGTCAAGGGAGGGATGACGTATCCTAAGCCCTAGTAGTAGAAGAGGAACTTGCAGCCGGCGATCGACAAAACTTCGGCTGCCGGAATTTGTATGGAACGCCATACGGGCAATATCCCACACCAGCTAATGTTGAGGTCGTTACATTGTGTGGTGTAGGCCTTTGGCCTACATTAAGCCTTCATTTCTTATTTAAGGGCACATAGAAAAAATTATTTGATTTATCACTCGTTTTTTTTAAAAACAAATTATGAGGGCCGGAGGTTTTTTTTTAAATTTGTTTTTTGAGTGGGGGGTTTATACTGGGGGTTCCCGTGTGCATGAACAGAACGAACATGACATTGTTTCTTGAAGTGGCAGATGCATTTTAAACAACTGCCCTGTGATTTAGTGGCCTGTCCAAAACTAGGCCTATAATATTCCGGTGGAAAAATCAGACATTACTCGAGCATCAAAGGGAAGATTTCTAAAATGTGGGTTCTGCTGATTCTGCGGATTCTGCAGATTCAGGTAAAAATAGCATGAAAAAATAGGCCTAATAATAATATTACCAAGGCCTACGTTGGTATCATACACATGTGAGAAATCACCAGCAACCGACTACAGGGTGGGCAAGTCGGAACAAAATTAAGTTCTCAGTCAGTTTTTGAAAAAAAACAAAAAATTAGATCATCTCTTCTTTAAAATGTACTGTAGGCCGAGGCCCAGTTCATTCTTTTATTCAGACAAATTATGCATCCCCATTGGCAATAGCAAAAATATACTTCTTCCATCTATTTAACGTACATGTATTGTTTGTCTTGTTAATAAATAAACTGTAGGCCTAGGCCTAATTCCAATTTAGTAACTGTATGACTACGCAGCCCAGTGTAATTAATAGTAACTGTAGGCCCCGAATCACTGCGACTTAGGCAGGCATTTTAGAAATAGCCAGTATAGCCGCCTAGGCTTCGGTCACCTCTACTGTATGCCAGCCTTTGCCCAAACTTTCTTTCTTGATGTCGTAGGTTAGTTTTTGCCCAACAACAACCAAACACACCCATCACAAGGAAGGCCGCCCAGTTATGTAACAAGTTATTTTTAGCAGCTAGAGTCTGTTTAACATGTGAGTCTTCACGCTGTGAATCAACGATCCGATCAGTGCACTGGACGGGTCTCTTTAGGGACAGACCGCGGTGTTGCCAGTTTTTAGCTGCAGCAGTGGAGCACGCAAGTTCAAACGCTGTGAATTAACAATCCGATGAGCCCACTGGACGGGTCTTTTCAGTGTTGTCTGTTTAGTGTTGTCTGTTTTTAACTGCAGTTAGTGAACTGTTTATTTTTAGTGACAGTAAACAAGTTTGAAGAACGGGCTTTGCTTTTTCACCTTTACGGCGATCCCAATGTCTGTTCTAATCAATTGGAAGAGTTTGAAGTCTGCGAATTCCTTTATATTTTGTAAGCAATTTGTTGTTTGCAAAGTTGTTTTTATGCAGTTAAAATAAATGATGCAACAAAAAAAAAAAGAAAAATAAATAAATAAATTTTAAAAAAATTATTTCCGCATCAATATTTCCAAAATTTTTGACGCGGGCGGGACTGATAATCTAATAAATTTTTCTTTTGTCTAATGTAGGCCTGGCCTAGAAGCTATTTTAGGCTAGCTCTTTTATAATAGGCTAGACCTAGCTGTAATCCTAGGGGGGACTCTAGGGATTCAGCTCATCCACACGCATTGAAAGATATTTTGCTGACTGTTGTGCGCAGTTTGATCGTCTTGCCCAAGTTGGCCTAGGCCTATTGTAAAACAAATAAAACTTGGGCTTGTACAGTAACTTTGTACTCCCCTAAGGATCACCTCTAGTCCAGTCAATCTGTGACAAAATCATAGTAAACCTAGAACTAATTCCAACAGAAATAATTGTTACGGAATTTGTTCCTAAAATTATACACATAGGGTGTGTTAGGGAGTTTTTTGTGGAGTCTAACATGATATGAATCCAGAAACGGCCATTTCCAATTCTCGCCAAAACGGGTGTTAAATGCAGACCGCCTGCTGCAAATTGCAGTGTTTTAGAGGAGCAAAACCAGCATGCTTTAGCAGCAGGGAGCATTTTTTATCACTTAATCCCTTTTTGATTGCTCTTTAATTGTTTCAACATGTGCCAGAAGTGAAGTCTGTTTAAATTTCATGGTCCCTGCTTCTTTTATTTAAATTCCAAAAAGAAAACTGAAAAGCTCGATAAAATATATAATTTCAACAGAGCTAGCCTAGAATCCAGATTGTTACCCTAGGCTACTATGTCCGCCGCATCCATACGTGATTGTGGTACCACTGATTATTCGTTTAACAATGGCAGTAATTTTCTGTTTTTAATTCATTGCAGTCATTCAAAAGTGTGCTGTATATCATCTGGACTAGTGTACTTTTGTTTATTTATTATGTATTTATTCAAATTCTCTTGGCAACAAGACCACTTCCGTGTGTTAGTCGCCACTTGCTTATCCAAAAAAAAAAAAAGCAAATAACAGATTAGCAACTAGATTACACTTCTAAATAATCGCAGTTAACCACATAGTTTATCATCTTACATACATAACAACATTTCATAGTGATTTTTTTTTTTTTAATTGCCTTGCAATCGACTTAAACTTGGGTATTTTTTTGCCACACATACCGGAAGTGAATGTCACGATTTAGCGCCCCCAATAGTTGAATCTGTACGAATGGTTAGTTTCACCATGGCCTGTGGTAAAACTAACCACGTCGATAAATCCCAGTGCGAACGACAGGAAGTTTACCCATTGGAAGTTTACCCACAGTCTCGGTAAAAATTTCCCTATTTTAAATCCAGTGCGATTGCGGCTTAAATAATCGCAGTTAACCACATAGTTTATCATCTTACATACATAACAACATTTCATAGTGATTTTTTTTTTTTTAATTGCCTTGCAATCGACTTAAACTTGGGTGAATGCCTGTGAGATTTTGGCTATTAACCGTATAGTTAAAATTTGCTCTCATTCACGGTTACCAAATGCTATTGCCGGGCAGACCAGCGTAGCTACAACCCTGGTGCACATGAGTCCTTAACACTTTCTTATCCGAGAAGACTTGTTCCTTTTCCAGAACCATAGGCAAGTGTCCTGTTTGAACCAGCGCCAATATTATGCCTGTATGTTGCAGTACCCCAGCCTTTACTGCTTGGTCATTACAAAAGTGTTACATACTGGCCTAAGTTCGAGTCTTCTGTAAAAACATATTGTACCAATATACGATTACAATTTTTTTGTAAACACACAGAAGATAGTCACTTTCCCCCTACCTGCTTTTTTTTTTTTCTAGATCCGCACCTGTACAGTATTAGTTACACATTGTTATTTATATTTTAACAATATAAACTACAGCCCTGGCACAGGTCCTGGTCTAGTTATAATGGTTTACTCATTAATCAGAGGAATCTCTATAAACTTGTCATTGAAGGCACATTTCGGTAAAGGCTTTTGAAAATTTTTAATCATTGTTTACTAGATGGAGCTGAACTGGTATGCCTAGATGCATTCAACCAAGAAGAACATGGAGCATTGGTCCTTGGATTCTGCTTTACAAAAGAAGATGGCATTGATAACAACACTGTTCAGTGGCTCAACATATCCAACATCATCTGGACTCAATTAGAACCAAGAGCTGACTTTAGTGTTGCTGGATTGATGCAAGGTTTGAGCTCAGTTGAAATTGATTTTGGTTGTATTTTTCTAAAACATGTACTTGTAAAGCATAATGGGATGTTGGTTAATCTCTGTTTGGTTAGTGGTGATGACTCGAAAGTTCATGTATTCATGTTAGAAAGAGAAGACTTTGGAAGTACCAATAAATATTCTGAAGTGCTATGTGATAATTTCTTCCCAGAACTTCATAATTTGTCAACTTGTGTGACTTGCTTAGATATCTTAGAATTTGGAGACAAACGTATCACAGCTATAGGATGTGACAATGGTGCTACTGTGGTTTGTGTTGTAGATTTGACAACTTTGAATATCTTGCAGCGTTGGGAAACCAAACATGACCACCCTATTTTGGTTGTTAAGCTTTATTTTGACACCATATATAAGAACTCTGTTGTATTTAAAGTGTGTCACCTGTTTGCATCTTCCGTCACAACTCCATCCGTAGTTTATCGAGATGTTTTAAAAAATGGATTTAAAAATGTGAAGACACTTCCAGACTCAAATTGCTATGATTTGGTAATGTGTGCTTGTGTAGTAGACATAGATTGGGATGGGGAAAGGGAGTTGCTTCTAGGAACAAATGGACATTCTTTACTGGCCTACAAGTGGTGTAGTGATGAGAAAACTAAAGGAAATTTAAACACAGGAGCACGAGATGATGAGGAGAAACATGATATATGGTTACCAGTAGAAGAATACAGATTAGTTTATGAAAGAAAATTTGCTCATTCATTAATGGCACTTGAATATGCTGATATTACAGGAGATGGCATTTGTGAATTGGTCATTTTATGTACAGATGGTGTGAGGATTCTTCAACATAATTTAGAGGAAGGGAAAACTGTATTAATGGAAAGACTTGGCAGTATAAAGTGAATAATACCATATGTTATCAAAAACGACTCTGAGTAAAGTAAAGTGTATCTGTGTGTGCCCCTCCCCCTTCCCCACTAGTATGAGGCCAGTTTTCTCACAGGAAATAATATTACATAATTAGTACATGGGGTGCTAGACTTTTTTTTTGTTGTTTGAAAAGTGTAGTTGAAATTTTATAAAACTTCTTGATAGACTATATTTTTTGTTTTATATTGTATGGTCATGCAATTTTTTTTATAATTGGTTTGGGAGTGAGAAGTTCTGGATCCACCAATGCCGTATGGAAACTTACAGATATAATGGCTCCGTTTCAAATTAGTTAATTTACAGAGGGCACATGTTTAGCTATGTACACTATTGTTCGGCCAATATATACTATTTTTTACCTCACAGTGCAGAGAACAGAGAATCCAAGCAAAATATAATGTTTGAATGTTTTATTACAAATTACCGTAATTTACAAATGCATATATATAAAAAGTAAAATGTAGGCCTATACTATTATTCAAAATCTTTGGTGAGGTCAGGTAAATTGTTATTGGAAATCTCTTGGGTTTGGAGTTGGGACTGGCAATTTGTTTTGCTAATCATTCTCCAAAAGATCACACGCTTGAGTGAAGCTTATCTCTTCTGCTTCCATTGCATAGATTTTATGTTTGCTTGAAAAAGTTAATATCTGTTAGTTGATGATTCTGGCATTAAAATCATGGAAATTTCACAAATTATAGAATTTAAATTATTTATTACAGTACTTCAGATGTGTTTAAGGAGATGGTGCGTGCATAGCGCACTTCTGTGATTAGTTTCTAAACATCACCTTCATTGGCAAACAATGTTTACTGGAGACTCGGTCTTGATTTGTTTGTTGGCGAAGCCATTCTGCGAAAAGACTGCACGGTTAGTGTGAAGTATAAAGAACATTTGCTGATGACCTCAAGATATGTAAAATAATTCTCCACCATTAAGGACTCTCATGCACTTCAGGCCGACCTTGACAAACTCGAACAGTGGGTTACCAATTGGAAAATGTCGTTAAAGTCTGAGAAATGCAAAGTACTCTCTTGTGCGCTCAAAACTAATCCAATTAATTTTGAATATATGGTTTCTAACGAGGCACTTCAAAATGTTGAATGCCATAGAGACAGGCATTTTTATTGACAAAAAACTAACATTTGCTTTTCATATTGACCATGTCGTTGGCAAGGCCAACAGGTTACTTGGACTGATGTGGCGCAATTGTCATAAATTTCCTCCAACCACAAAAATTTAACTTTATAAATCCCTTATCCAACCTTTATTTGATTTTTGTTTAGTTATCTATAATTCAATATCTGTCACAATATTCTAGAATTGAAAGAATCCTCAATAAGTTTTTACGTTTTCTCGGCCCAGGAACCTGTTGGCCTTGCCAAACTCCTATTATTTCTCCTAAAATTAAAAGACAAATTAATGATTTACATTTTTGGTGATCCGCATCTAGTGCGGATCACTTCTTATTATTGCCAGGATCATCATCTTCATCTTTTTTTTTATTGTTCGCACGATATCTTGATAAATGCCACGAGTTACGCACAATCGCACTTCAACGAACATTTGGCTTGGTCTTGAATAGCCACGGTAAGCTTTTCAACGCGCTCAGTCATGCGTGACATCATCTACGCGCAATTTGTTTTTACATTATCGATCATGTCATTCTCACCAATTGTCATTTCTAAATCATATTTAGTGTGCGTAAACTTCAGATCAATGTTGAATATCAAGTACCAAAATATTTTGCCTGCGCGTCATAACGCGTGCGTCAAACTTTTAAAATGTCCAAAATCACTTTCTGACTAAAATAGAGTAGGTTTCAGACCATTTTGAGCATTTCATCATTTTTCAAATTTTCCGCACCGCGTGCGCATTTCTATACGCGGAGCGCGTACGGGAGCTGGAAATTTTGTTTTTTCACAAGTTTTGGGTTTCTGACAAGTTTTTGTATTCACATACTTCCATTCTTTTTCAGTCATTAGGGCCAGTAGTAATGCTTTACGCGCGCATCAAATTATGAATATTTGTGCTCGTTTTTGTCGACAAACACTGACATTTTGAAACACTGACACCTATTTTCAATCAGTTATAGCCCCTTAGGATGAAAGGTGACCCCCAATTTTTATTACTTATTCTTAATGCACATGAGTTGTAGATATGATTTTATGCATCAAAATGGCTGATTGGACATTGTGACGTCATCACATTGCCACTTGATATAAAAAATCTGAATGTTTATTTATGACGTCATTTGTTAAAATACCCATTTGGGCGTATCTCACTTATCTTTAATAAATCGTCTCTTAACTTTGAGTATGTTATAGCTGAGACAATTAAGTTTCATAAGTATAACTTTTTTTACATTTTGATGACGTCATCATGGTCAAATCCTTGTGCGCCTTTTTGTCGAAAAACACTGAAAATTTGCAAAAATCATGCCTATATTCAATCAGTTATAGAATCATATTATGTGAGCATAAACTTCAGGTCAAGGTTGAATGTCATGTACCATAATTTTCCGTTTGCGCTTTATAGCGTACGTGTTCGTCAAAATGTATATGTGCTTAAAATCATAAATATTTTTAATCAGTTATAGCTCCTTAGGATGGAAGGTGACCCCCAATTTTTATTACATATTTTGAAAGCAGATGAGTTTTAGATATGCTTTTATACATCATTATGGCTGATCCGACATTGTGACATCATCATATTGCCATCTGAATTCAAGAAACTCAATTGTTATATATTGTATATGGTAAATATTATGAATGATAATAAGTCCCTCAACAACAAGCGTTTGTCAATGAGAGTTGATACATGTATCTCATATCATGAGTGAACATTTCTTGACATTACCATGCGCACGTGGGTCATGACGACGTGCGCGTATGCATTTTTTTAAAATGCTCCAAGTTCTTTAAAAAAAAAACTGAATTAGCGTATACTTTAGGCCATTTTCAGCATTTAAAAATTGTTCAATCTGCACCGCACACACTTCCTTGGGGTTCAAAGTGCGGCAGATCACCTAACTCGTCCTCAATGACGAGTTCATATCTAGTTATATATGTGTTTTAATTCTATGTTTACCTGTAATATTGTTTTTAATTTCTATCTTAATGTCCCTGTTCGTAGACTTTGTTCTAAACCTATTTTAAATGTACAGTTTTCATGTGTTTAAGTTTGTAAAAATGGTATAATTTGTAGACTGTCTTCGCTATAATAATTGTGTTTGTAATACAGTAATTGGTGATCCGCTACACTAGCGGATCACCTCTTGTTATTGTCAGGATCATCATCATCATCTTTTTTTGGTGATCCGCTACACTAGCGGATCACCTCTTGTTATTGTCAGGATCAACATCTTTTTTTTCTTATTCTTCTTTCTTTCTCCCATTTTCTGTTCGCACGATATCTCAAAAAATGCCACGAGTTACGCACAATCGCTGTCAACCAACATATTGCTTGGTCTGGAATAGTCATGGTAAGCTTTTCAATGCGCTCAGTCATGCGTGACGTCATCTACGCGCAATTTTGCGTTTTTACATTATCGATAATATCAGCCTAACCAATTACCATTTCGAAATCGTATTAAGTGAGCATTAACTTCGGGTTAATGTTGAATGTACTGTACCCTAATTTGACGCGTGCGCTTCCCTACGCGCGCGTACGCGTGCGTCAAATTTTTAAAATGCTCAAAATCACTTTTTGACTAAATTAGAGCACGCTTTAGGCCATTTTGAGCATTTGAAATTTTCCACTACGCGAGCGCATTTTTACGTGCGCAGCACGTACGGAAGCTAGAAATCACGTTATTTTACATATTTTGTGTTCTGGACATTGTTTTCACAAATTTCCATTCTTTTCGGTCATCTTTTGGCCAATAGCAATACCGTAGGTGCGCATCAAACATAGGTATCTTTGTGCGTATTTGTGCCCTATTCAGTGAAATTATGCTAAAATCGGACTTATTTTTAATCAGTTATAGCTCCTTAGGTTAAAAGGTGACCCCCATTTTTTATTACATATTCTGAAAGCACATAAGTTGTAAATATGATTTTAGAGATCACATTGGCTGATCGGACATTATGACGTCATCATATTGGCGTCTGAATTCAAAGAAAGTGATTTATTGCTATGTATCTCGCTTATCTTTGATCGATCGTCTTCTAAATGTTATAGCTGAGACAGTTCTCTTTCATATATTTGACTTCATTTTAGAATTTGATGACGTCATCATGGTCCAAAAAATTGTTTTTTCTGACCCCCACATCTTTCTTTCCTCAAAACGTTGATGAGCCCATATCATCTTAACCATTCGTCATTTCTGAATCATATTAAGTGAGCATAATCTTCAGGTCAAGGTTGAATGTCACGTACCTTAATTTTCAGTTCGTGCGACTTTACGTGCGCGTACGCGTGCGTCAACATTTATATATGCATAAAACCGAGAATGTTTTTAATCAGTTATAGCTCCATAGGATGAAAGGTGACCCCCAATTTTTATTACATATTCTGAAAGCACATGAGTTGTAGATACGATTTTATAGATCATAATGGCTGATCGGACATTTTGACGTCATCATTTTGCCATTTGAATTAAGAAAAAATTTAATTTTATTTATGACGTTATTACTTTTTATACTCGTTTGAACGTACTCGCTTATCTTGATTGATTGTCTCCCACCTATGAGTATGTTATAGCTAAATCAATTCTCTTTCGGACGTGTCCATTTATTTTTTATTTTGGTGACGTCATCATGGTCAAAAAGAATGCTTTTTTGGAGCCTTCTCATCTTTCTTTCTTGAAAGATGTATTACACATTGAAAATAGAGGGCGGCAGACTGTATTTCGACACTATCAGACCGATAGTTCATATACTGTAAAGGCAAAATTCGTGTGGCATTACCAACCAACAGGGGGTTTTAAATTAAACTTGACAAAGTTTAAATTCATGTGCCATTACCGTCGTCAAGCACGTCGTATAAGGTATTCGTACTTATGCGTTAAAATTTTAAAATTGTTAATATCACTTTTCAGATAATTTAAAGCACGTTTCAGGTCATTTTGAATATTCCAAAACTTTCCAAAATTTACACGCCGTACGCTCCTTTCCACGCCCACAGCACGTACTGAAGCTGGAAATTACGTTTCGGTTACATGTGTTGGGTTTCTGACACTTTATTATTACTACCGTGCGCACTGACGTTAAGACGTATGTGTCCACATTCATAAGTCCTAAAATGCTCAAAATTACTCTTTTCCTTTAAAATTCCTTTTAAAATGCTCAAAATTACTCTTTAAAAAGAGCATGTTTTAGCATATAATACTTTTCAATCAGAACCGTGCGTACTTCGTGAGGGTCAAAGTACGGCGGATCACCTAACTCGTCCTCAATGACGAGTTCAAATCTAGTTTCTTATTCTTCTTTCTTTCTCCCCTTTTTTGTTCGCACGATATCTCAAAAAATGCCACGAGTTACCGCACAATCGCTGTCAACAGACATTTGGCTTGGTCTGGAATAGTCATGGTAAGCTTTTCAACGCGCTCAGTCATGCGTGACGTCATCTACGCGCAATTTTGCGTTTTTACATTATCGATCATATCAGCCTAACTAATTGCCATTTCGAAATCGTATTAAGTGGGCATTAACTTTGGGTTAATGTTGAATGTACAGTACCCTAATTTTACGTGTGCGCTTATTATCGCGCTCGCACGCGTGCGTCAAAATTTCAAAATGCTTAAAATCACTTTTTGACTAAATTTGAGCATGTTTTTGGCCATTTTGAGCATTTCAAATTATTTTGAAATTTTCCACTACGCGCACGCATTTTTAAGTGCGCAGCACGTACTAAAGCTAGAAATTGCGTTATTTTACACATTTTGGGTTCCTGACATTGTTTTCACAAATTTGCATTCTTTTCGGTTATCTTTTGGCCAATAGCAATGCCGTACGTGCGCATCAAACATAGGTATCTTTGCGCGTATTAGTGCCGCTATACACTGAAATTATGCTAAAATCAGACCTACTTTTAATCAGTTATAGCTCCTTAGGTTGAAAGGTGACCCCCAATTTTTATTACATATTCTGAAAGCTCATGAGTTGTAGATACGATTTTTGACTTCATAATGGCTGATCATATTGGCATCTGAATTCAAAGAAAGTGAATTATAGCTATGACGTCATTTTTGAAAATACGCATTTGAGCGTATCTCGCTTATCCTTGGTCGATCGTCTTCCAACTTTGAGTATGTTATAGCTGAGACACTTCTCTTTCATATATTTGACCCCTTTTTACATTTTGATGACGTCATCATGGTCAAAAAAAGTTTTTTCTGACCCCCTCATTTCTCTTTCTTCAAAACGTTGATGACCCCATATAATCTTAACCATTCGTCATTTCTAAATCATATTAGGTGAGCATAAGCTTCAGGTCAAGGTTGAATGTTATGTACCTTAGTTTTCCGTTTGCGCTTTTTAGCTTGTATGTACGCGTGCGTCAACATTTATATATGCATAAAACCATGAATATTTTTAATCAGTTATAGCTCCTTAGGATGAAAGGTGACCCCCTATTTTTATTACATAATCTGAAAGCACATGAGTTGTAGATACGATTTTTTACTTCATAATGGCTGATCGGACATTGTGACTTCGTCATATTGCCATTTGAATTAATAAATTGAATTTTTATTTATGATGCCATTATGTTTATACTCGTTTGAACGTATCTCGCTTATTCTTGATTGATTGTCTCCCACCTGTGAGTATGTTATAGCTAAATCAATTCTCTTGAAGACGTGTCCC
>NW_022686336.1:159172-172653 GCF_011630105.1 Anneissia japonica
AGATGTGTATAACAGATGAGGGCGGCAGACTGTATTTCGACGCTATCAGACAAATATATATAGGTTATATGAAGGGAAAGTTCGTGTGGCATTACCGACTAACAGGCGGTTTTAAATACACTTGACAATGTTTAATTTAGTGTGTCCTATTACTGTACACGCACACATGGTGACTTGCGTGTCTGTTAAAATATGAAAATTCTCGATATTACTATTCAGATAGTTTAAAGAACGTTTCGGGTCATTTTTAGCATTTCAAAACTTTCCATAATTTACCCGCCGTACGTTCATTTCCACGCACACAGCATATATTAAAGATGGAAATCACGTTTTGTTACATATCTTGTGTTCCTGACACATTATTCATCAGGAGTCACTCTTTGTGCTATTACCGTACTCACGGGCGTCAAGACGTACTGTACGTGTACACATGCGGAAATCTTTTAAAATGCTCAAAATTATTCTTTAAAAAAAAAACTAATTACAGCATATTTTAGATATTATGACACTTTTCAATCAGCACCGCGTGATCTTAATGAGTGTCAAAGTGCGGCGGATCACCTAACTCGTCCTCAGTGACGAGTTCAAATCTAGTCTTAAATTTGATATTTTTCACTGTAGTTTTTCTAAGTTTAAGTCTATTACATTCAAGTCTTTTAAATAATCTTTATTGCATTTTAAAATAATTTTGGCTTTTTACTAATATTGTGCAAGTTTTATACTGTATATTTTATATTTCCTTCCTGTAATTGGTGTATACACTGTTGGATGTGCAGTAAATAAATAAACAATGTATTGTTGGTTTATTTAAAAATGCAACAAACTGTTAAAAGTCTTCATGAAAATAAACAAATAATGTATTGTTGGTTTATGTTTATGTTTTTGATTTATAAAATGTGGAAATCCATTATCAGAGTGGAATTATAAAGAATGATTTCCACATAATTATGTCAATTACGGTATGTATAGACCATAATTTTGCAATGGAACCTGGTATTAGTTCAATTTTAAACCAACTGTTTAAAGTCTTCATGAAAAATGGAAATAACTATAAATTTACCAACTATCATAGTGTACACAAAATTCTCTGTTTGTGAATAGTAAGTAAATATATTCTTGTATCTGAATCAAAAGAAAAAAATACATTAAATAATAAAGTTACAAATAAAGTTATGACCCTTTTGTTTTTCTCTGTTAGATGTGGCGCTTATTCAAACAGTACACAAATTGAATGGGAAACTCCCATTTTATATATGTGTACCGCTGAACGAGAGATACTATGTTCAATAGAACATGAACCCAGTCATTTTTCAGGATCTGACACTAAGATGACCACTGTGACCTTTGATCTCAAGCTGTGAACACCCTATGTTTGGTAGGAGTCTGTCTTATGCACTTGGTCCAATCGTTAGTCACTAGCAATATTTGATAATTTTCACCATAATGACCCTTGTGAATTTTGACCTATAGGTGAAGAGTAGTTTTCATGTTTAGAAGGTCCTAAGGATCATTCCTGGTAATTTCGAGCTCAACTGGGATATTTTAAGTATTTGACCTCGATGACCACTATGTTACCCCTGATCCCAGACTTGGGTGTAGGTGGTGTCGCTGGTTCTTAATGAACAAATTTGATTGAATTTGGTCCAATAGTTTGCCATTACTGTAGCATTTTGAAATGTTACCAGATAGAACAAAGAATAACCCTTTAATGACCTTGACCCTAAATCGCTGAACACCATAACGACCCTACCTTATGCCAATGCATATGTGCCCAGAACAAGACTGTGTTATGTTATTTGTGACTGAAATCCTTTAATTTTTTTTTTGAAGCTTTTTTACCCTGATGATCCCAAGCAGTGAACACCCCATGTATGAGAGGTTTGATTGAAAATGGCACAACTGTTTGGCACTAGTAGGGTCTTGAAATGTTGCCAGAAAAAAGATAAAAATTTCCCCTTAATGACCTTTGACCACCTTATCCCTGAACACCCTACCCAACAGACATTTCCACGTCGAATTAACGTTGAAACAACGTCATTTACCGACTTCGAAGCAACTTCAAATAGACATTGGATTTGAAAGGTGAATCGACGCCAAATGTCGACGTTGGATCGACGTGTATCAGCGCAACGTCGTATTAACGTCAATTATCAACGTCGAAACGACGTCAAATATTAACGTTGAAACAACATCAAGTACTGACGTCGACAAGAGGTTGAATAAATGTTGGATTTGAAAGGTGGATCGACGTCAAATATCAACATTGAAACAACGTCAAGTACCGACGTCGACAAGAGGTTGGATAAATGTTGGATTTGAAAGGTGGATCGACGTCAAATATCAACGTTGAAACAACGTCAAGTACCGACGTCGACAAGAGGTTGGATAAATGTTGGATTTGAAAGGTGGATCGACGTCAAATATCAACGTTGAAACGTCAGTTACCGACGTCGACAAGAGTTTGGATAAATTTTGGATTTGAAAAGTGGATCGACGTCAAATATCAACATTGAAACAACGTCAAGTACCGATGTCGACAATAGGTTAAATAAATGTTGGATTTGAAAGGTGAATCGACGTTGAAACAACGTCAAGTACCGACGTCGACAAGAGGTTTGATAAATGTTGGATTTGAAAGGTGGATCGACGTCAAATATCAACGTTGAAACATTGTCAAACGCAGACGTCGACAAGAGGTTGGATAAATGTTGGATTTGAAAGGTGAATCAACGCCAAATATCAACGTTGAAACAACGTCAAGTACAGACGTCGACAAGAGGTTGGATAAATGTTGGATTTGAAAGGCGGATCAACGTCAAATATCAACGTTGAAACAACGTCAAATACCGACGTCGACAAGAGGTTGGATAAATGTTGGATTTGAAAGGTGAAACAACATCAAATATCAACGTTGAAACAACGTCAAGTACCGACGTCGACAATAAGTTAAATCAATGTTGGATTTGAAAGGTGAATCGACGTTGAAACGTCGACAAGAGGTTTGATAAATGTTGGATTTGAAAGGTGGATCGACGTCAAATATCAACGTTGAAACATTGTCAAACGCAGACGTCGACAAGAGATTGGATAAATGTTGGATTTAAAAGGTGAATCGACACCAAATATCGACTTTGACTTGATGTCAGATATCATGGTTGAAGCAAATTGACGTCGACACATAGTTGGGTTCACGTTGGTTTTGAACGGTAGATCTACTTAAATATCGTAGTTGGATTAGCGTAAAACATCAACTTTGAATCGACGTTGACAAGAGGGTAGACAAAACTGGACATCAGGTATTAGCGTTGAAACAACCTCATTCATTGACGTGACAAAACGAAATCTAAAGTACCTGTAATATGAACTATGCCTTAAATTATGATACATCTATTTAAAACTATTAAAACGGAATGTAATAATATATACAGTAATTCTTAAACTATATATAAGCAAAAAAAATAGCAAAATCTATATGCGCCTATACACAAAACGGAATCTGCAGTAATATGAAATATGAATTAAATTATGATAGGCGTATATAAAGCTAATAAAAAGGAATGTAATAATATACTATATAAACATTTAAAAAAAAACAGAATACGGTGTTATAAGGGCTTAATATAACATACCGAAATAGAAATAATAATTAAACTTAATCTTGATAATTATAATTATCACATCCTGTCTAATATGACGAAACCTAAAATGGTGACGTATAAGCGTAAGCCTAGCCTATTTTTTTTTGCTTGAAGTTTTCGAGGGGGGGGGGAGGCCTCAAGCTTTTTGTGGGGTGTACGCCCCTCTCCCCCCTCCCCTTGGATACGCCACTGGTGATAACTGAACCTAAATCGAGGTAAGGCTAGGCCTAGCCTAGCAGCCTTGGATAGGCTAATGTTTTCGGCGCCTAAGATATTTCTTTTCACGACCTATCGCAAAATCAAACATGAAAATTCATCCGCATTTATTTTTTGTGTGGAACACAAAAAAAAAAATCAAATTTCAGTCTTATTTCACATTTTTTTCATTTTTAAATGTCTAAATTCCGTTAAACTAGCAATTCCGTATTATGTATATAAATCTTTATAACATTATACAAAAATTAGATTTTTCTTAACAACTGAAATTTTGCCAGGAATGAGGCTTTAAGTAAAGTAAAACGTCTATCCAACGTCGATTCTCGTTCTCAATACAACGTCGTTATGTGATGTAGTTTAACGTTGTACATTGACATTGAAGTTGAATCAACGTTGAAATTAGATAAGTTGATTGAGCAACCAATTTTTAAAGTCTATTTAACGTTGAATCGACAACGAAGATTTGCGATTTTGTACTAAAACAATTAAAATTATTTGTAATATTGATCATCGTAAAGCTTAACACAATCTTATATTATTGATATTTTATTCACAATTATAATGAACTTGTTTTATAATAATGATTACAATTTATATTATATTGCGATTAATATTAAAATATACATTACAAATTATAACAAATAAAATAATAAAAACTAATGTAATGTTAATTTCACTTACATAATTTTATTATTTTTATTATCTGGTAATTTACAAAGGAAAATATTAGCAGTATCAGGTTATTTTTTCATTATTACCTTATTTTCACTTTATTTCACGTTATTTTCACTTTCTGTATAGGAATCTAAACATGTTCATGTTATATGAGCATTGAATAATATAATTAAGGTATTATGAAATTGTCAATATAATATAAATTTTCCTTATTTTTCTATTTGTATTCACCATGGTGAGTTTATAATGTCATTTAATTACCAGTTGTTGGAGTAGGGGTGGGGGAGGGCACCATCGGGGAGGTTTGGCTTCTCTCCCACCCCTTGTCTGGGAGAAAATCCACAATTCGTCGGGGAGAAAAAATTTACTGTATTTTCTACATAGGCTTATTAGTAGACACCAAAATCGACTAAGTAAGCCTTTTAAACCAAAGATTGTTATTCTTTCCGGGTGGGGGGAAGCCCCGTGGAACACTTTCGACGGATATTGAGAAACGCCCGACCACGCCCACTTTTTTTCGTCGGGGACCTCGGACCTACAACTTCTACAACTTTTACAACATGACATGCTGAAGTTAAGATTTTTTTTTAGTGTTCACTGCTTTGAAATATTGCCGGTGTCACGAAAATTCAGGTATTCATTTTTTAAGCGAAAATTGTGGGTTTGTCGATAAATTAAGCTCCACTCTCGTTTTATGGCCCTTGTAGTACAGGGCATAAATATTTCCTTTGTTTTCTAACGACCGGTCGTTATTAATGAGGTGAAATTGTATTTGGAACAAAAACCGTGAAAATAATCAGAAAATATACGATTTTTAATGTTTTTTTAGTCTTGTTAATGCTTCAAATCGTGTCCGCAAAGACTACTGTAGGCTACGATGCTGACCTAATTCTCTTCACTGCTACAACAGCAGTGCGAAGATTGTCCTTGTTACCGCCTATTCGCAGCCAGGCTTTGCATCGTGACGTATGAGTGCTCTTCCATTTTCAGTTAATCAGAGTAGATACATGCCCAGAGTGGGAAAACAAAATATGAAAAAGATACCTCCATGGTTACTGTAAGCTGATTGACTTTGATAATGAATAGCGCCAGTATCCGGCATCAAATTGTTTGGTATGACGGTATACCCCTCTCCCCATATCAACTTTTAAAAACATGTTTAGACCAATTTTACTGAATTTTTCATTGTAGCCTATTTTATTGCCTTTTAGACGTTGTCTTTTTGTTCTTTACTCCGTTGACTGTGTAATTTGAAATCGTTTTTATTGGACCCGCATGAAAGAATTGTACCGTAGTTGTTACTTTTTATGGCTTATCCTATTAATCATACGTCAATCATTAGGTTTTGTAGCGTGAATTACTCCGATTGACTCCCGTCACGATGGAAAACCTGGATTATTATAAATGAGATACTTAGTAAAACCAAAATTAAAGTTGTTATCCCGGATACTGACAACAGTGCCCACACCCCTAATATCGCTGACGCATTCAACAACCACTTTAGTACAATTGGTGTCAAACTCGCTGAAAGAATTAATTGTAATAGTAAATGCTAACTGTAAGGATTATTTAAATGGAAACTATGTTAATTCACTTTTTCATCTACCTACTAAAGAGAAAAAAATAATCTAAATTGTATCTGAAATGAAAATACTTAAATTCTGAAAGTGCAGCTATTGCTTCTTTTATCTGTCATATGCTTAATCTGTCTCACTCCACTGGTGTATCACAATTTAACTAAAATTACATGACTTTATCCAATATACAAACCAGGAGACAAAAATAAGTTTCCTATTTCTAAGATTTTTGAACAAATAATTTATAACAGACATTACGCATTTGTTGAAAAATATAACATCATCAATGACTGCAAATATGGCTTTCTTAAGGACATTTTATCTTATATGGCTGTACTCAATCTCATTAAGAAAATTCATATTGCCATTAAAAATGATGAAACACCCATTCGACACTGTGCATCATAGTAAAATTAAGGGGTAAACAATTATTAAATATGTCTATGTATTCATTTAAAAAAATAAAGTAACTAAAGTTTATACAATCGAGCATGTACCTTATGTTCAACTTAACTTCACAGCTTAATTATAGCATAAACAATCAGTAAAAAATATGTAAAATCTAATTTACGTTGAAAAAAGTCACTTTACTTTTCCGACTGTGCATTGAAAATGTGACGACAATTTATAATAATAATAATAATAATAATAATAATAATAATAATAATAATAATAAAAATAATAAATAATAATAAAATAATAATAAAATAATAATAATTTATTATTGTTATTTGAATCATTAAGGTATTAATTTACATTGCGAATATACGCATCTTAAATAGAGGTTGGGTGGTGGAGCCTCCAAAGAGAGCAAATTCGCTCAAAATCACTTGAAAGTGGTCCTAAAGATGTGACGGTTAGAATAAAAGAAATAAAAATAAAATATATAGCATAGCACTGTTGAGATATTGTTTTTGGAGGCATCAGTGTGGAATTGTTTTCTAACGATTCTTTATTATACAATACAGTACTTACTTACTTACATACGGTAATGCTGATGTTCTACTTAAATCATTTATTAAACGTGGAAAGATTAAGAACTCAATTCGTGACATGTAACTTTCTTGATTTTGATAACCGCAACTTAAATTGTGATGCCAAACGTATTAATACTTTAAAAATCCTACGCAATAAATATGTAATTCTTAGACCTGATAAAGGAAATGATGTTGCGATAATGAAGAAAAATTGATATATATCTACTAATTTTAAGAAAAATACGTTAAGGAAACTACTTAGAGATTGCTGTACTAAAACTGTATTTACGTGTAATAATGAATTCTATAAGCAAACTGACGGCGTTTCGATGGGCTCACCCCTTGGACCAGTTTTAGCCAATATTTTAATGACTGAACTAGAAGAGTCTATTGTTTCTAAACTTATAGAATCAGGTATTATACTCGTTTCGTTGACGACATACTAGTGCTAGCTAAACCTAATGATTTTCATCACATCCTACGTCACTTTAACGCTTTTCATAAAGAGATTAATTTTACCTTTGAATCATTTGAAAACAGTGATATAGTACATTTTCTGGATTTACAATTTGACAACAGCGTAGGAAGCATGAGTATATATTGTAAAAATACACATACAGGTCAATATATCCATTATGATAGCTTTGCCTCATGGAACCATAAAATTTCTTGGATTCGTAGTTTAGTTTCAAGCAGGGATCACTGTTCCCTGGTTTCAAGAGCCCACAAACTGTGTATACTCCCGATAAACTTCAAGCAGAACTTTGTAACATTAGAAAATTTATGTCATTGAATGGGTACCCTTTAAAAGTAGTTAACCATGTACTCAATAAATTAAATGAACCTAACCTACTGATGATAGCTTGACAAAGATTTGGGTTAGATTGCCTTATCTAGGAAAGACAGGTACGAATCCATTTTACGTAGATGTTTAAACAAAGTAAAGAAACACTTAGTTAAAGAGGTAAAATTCATAACATTATGGCAGTACAAAAATGTCTCATTTTATATCTACTAAAGATTCTGTTTATCATTTTTAATGTTCAGATTGTAATAGTGATTATATTGGTAAGACAGATAGATGCTTAATAACTAGACTTAAAGAACATTCTTCACGATCTGATAGACGTGTTACAAATGATCATATACAAAATTGTGAGGCATTCCAATATGTTTTAAGTATACAAGGTATACTTGAAAATAATAATGTGGCCTGTAATGTAAGTAATAAATTAGGTCTAATATTTTATAATACTAATATTATTGACAGTTCGCAAAACTGGTCTATACTATTGTTTAAAGAAGCGTTTGCTATACGTAGGCTACACCCATTGCTTAACAATGGGCTGAAAGCTTCAAAGGAGCTTTCTTTGTTCTTGTAGGTAGCTTTGATCAGTAGGGTAAGAATGCTTTGATCTTCAGTTTATTCATAACTATGTCATCTACTATGGGTAGATTGGTCAAACACTTTTGGTACTTGTGCATATAAGCTTGCAAATATGGATTATATTTTCATTCCTGATGACGACATAATTAATGTCGAAATATTGAATCCGACACGATGGCTTGCATTTCGATACTTGGAGTATGTATTATACTATCGCACTTGCTAGTGTAGCAAATATCAATTCAAGGGGTTTGTACTAAAAAGTCTGTCGTTAGTCGTTACAAATACCACTAGCCAATTATGGCAGGCCTACAGTGTATGGTTCGTAAGCGGGAAGTTTGCTTAGGTCCAACCAATCAAAATGAAGGCCATTGCTTAAACCACACTGGAAGCCTAATTTGCATACATCACCCTATATAAGTGTACACGGGACTGACTGCATTGCATTTGATTTTAGATGATAGCGGAGGCGAAGTGGGTAACACAGCACTGTGTTGAAAGCGGATACGATTACATTCAAATTGAATTGCATAGAGCATTCTTGGTGACATTGAATATATTATTTTCAAACGTTTCTTAAACTATAAATCAGAGAATTAAATATACTTTATGGAATGTTTAGTCTTGTTAATGCTTCAAATCGCGTCCGCAAAGACTACGACGCTGACCTAATTCTCTTCACTGCTACAACAGCAGTTGTAGCACTCGCACGCGCACGCGCACGAGGCCTCCAATCTTTTCTTTCAACAGCTTAAACGCAATATTTGAGCTTTCGTCCCACTCTATAATATTGGGTTGGTTTTTACGAGTTTTGTCAGTAAGAGGAACAGCAATGGCTGCAAAATTTGGAATAAACTTCCTATAATAATTTGTCATACCAAGAAATGATCTTAATTGTTTTTTGGTTTCAGGTTTAGGAAGATTTTGTATAACTTCAACGCCCTTTGGTCTAGGGGAAAGTTTCCCATAAGATACAACATGTCCTAAAATTTCGATACTATGGCAACCCATAATGCATTTGGTAGGCCGAGCAGTTATATGGGAATCCCTTAGGCGACTTAACACAATATTGACCCTTTGCAAATGTTCTTCCCAAGTGTTTGAATAGATTAAAATGTCGTCAATATAATTGACAACCCCTTCCATATTCCGTACCAATATTCTCATCATACGCGTAAATGTAGCTGGTGCGTTAACTAGCCCAAAGGGTAGAACCTTAAATTGAAATAAAACATCCGGTGTAATAAAAGCAGCAAGTTCCTTCGATTGTTCCTCCATAGGTATCTGCCAAAACCCCTTTGTCAAGTCAATCTTTGTGAAAAACTGAGAATGAGGAACTTTTATGAATAATTATTCAATATCAGGAATAGGTTCGGCATCAAAGACAGTTACTTTATTTAACAGCCGATAATCAACACAGAAACGATTGGACCCATCAGGCTTTTTAATTAAAACAATGGGACTGGCAAATGGACTATTAGATTCCTCAATTACCCCCATTCTCAGCATGGTTTTTACTTCCTCCCTTACTGAATCTCGTAAGGCATATGGTATCGGGTAAGGCCTTCCCTTGGGAAGTCCAGAAACAGTTAACTCAATTTTGTGTTCTATCAAGTGAGTGTATCCAGGCAAATCTGTCAAAACACCTGAAAAATCATTAGTCAACAACTTCATATCATTCCGTTGACTACTTGACAAATTGTCACCTAACTTAACATCACTTAAACATTCTTTCTGTTCAAGAGGAACAGGCTGCAACAGAGATGAATTAGACAACCCCGACTCACAACATACATTATCATCAGCCTCAATAACAGCGGAGCAAATTACCGAGGGATTAGGATTCGGAAACAACTCCTCTCGGTTCACATATTTTTTTAACAAGTTAATATGGAAGGTCTTCATTTTACCATCCAAATGAAGCGTGTAATTTACACGATTCACCTTCTTAACCACTTTATATGGACCCCTCAATTTTAAAAGCAACTTGTTGCTATCCGTGGGAAGCAATAACAAAGTTCTCTCACCCTCCTTCTACTCACGAGGTTTGGATTTTCTATCATAATATTTCTTATATCTATGGGAGGACTTTTTGAGTTCAGCCTGAGCTGCATCACAAGTCTCTTCAAGACGACTCTTTAAATCAAGGACATATTGGTAAGTAGTTTCTATAGAAAATTCTATAGACATCTATAACATTTGCTTTAGAAGTTGTCTAGGAATTCTATAGAATATCTGTTTGGAAATGTATAACAGATGCATAAGTTACAGTATTTCATGAGTATCATTTCAGGACACTTACTGTAGAGGTGCTTATTATTCCAACCTGGGTATGAGGTAGGTTTGCGTATCGCAAACTTTTTGCGATACGCCTACCTCATGATATCCTTTATGATGAATGAGGTATCAATTAGTGCTGGTAGAGTGTCATTGCCCCCCCCCCTCCACCCCATTCTATTTGGGCATGGACACCCCTCCCCCAATTTTGTGACTGTTCCTAGCACCAGTTACAAACATTTTACGAACGCTGCAATGTCATTATTATTCTTATTTGTGAAACAAAATGATATGCTATGTCAGGTGTTATATTAAACAGTGGCGGATTCAAGAGGGAGCCCAGTCGGCTCGGGCCTCCAACCTCCTATTTTTTCAAAATTATATTTAAAAAAATGGAGAAAACAAAACAAAATTCTATTCAACTTTTAATCTGAGATTGCTATTTCCGGCCATCTAATGCCATAATCATAATTTTGTCTCACCTCAGCCCCAACCGTTGTGGGGCTGAGGTGAGTGGACATTCCATTTGCGCAAGACCCTCCTTGGGTCCCCTCTATTTCGACTTCCTGAACCCACCACAGTTGAAATATCATTTCCGGGCTACTGTAGAAAGGTAATTTTTATCCATCGGGGGAAAGGTGAAGGTTTCTTCGGGGAATACCCATATCAAGGATACCCCTCATGATAAATAATTCATTGAGATCGTGGAAGATTCAAAGGGGTTGGGTCCTAACTTGTTACTTTTTATACAGATATAAAGAATAAAAGATAAAATTATATTCAAATTTTATGTCGAAGAGGGCAATTTCCGGTCATCAGAGGTGCCATAATCACAAATTTTCTTACCTACCTCAGCCCATAGCATGGTGGAGCTAAGGTGGTATCATTGGTTCCTAACCTGTTGTCTGAGAAAAATAAGTGGGGAATCCGCAGGGGGTCAGTGAAAAACGTGGACGTCCGCTAAATTATTAGAAAACCTTTTTTTTTAATGATTCCATTATTTTTTCTTGTCTTGAGTGTGATCATGCCTGGACAATAATGAAATACAGGCATGACTTTGTTCACTGTAAATTGTTTCAATTGGCATTATTTTAATTCCAATATTTTATTGGTGATCTGATAGAATCTTTTACATTAATTTTTATGCATTTTATATGTAAAGATGTTTAGAATAGGAGAGCCAGTTGATAGTGGCAATCCTCAGGTAATGTACATGTTTCTCTTTAATTGCTTTTACCTGGATATTGAATTAATTATAAAAATCAGGAGGAAACCTTAAATTTGACAAAAGTAAAAGTAAAAAAAAAAAATTGAGTCTGGCAGTGCCATTTCCGGTCATCTACCAGTGCCATAAAAAAATTCCTACCTCATCATCAACTAGTCCAGTGGTTATTATGTAATGGAAAATTAATTTGAATAATTTTCTATAACCAAGTTCTTTTAAAATACCTCTGATTGCAACGACTAAGCTTTTATGATTCTGCTGACCTATGCAGCTTTCGGAGAATTTGCATTGACTTTTAAAGTCGCACTTATTCAGGCCACCCATACATTTCTTCTACATCCTACCATGTACCAATACTCCTGGGTAGAGAGAGACAAACGTATACAAAGTGCACTGCCCAAATACACAAGCATGATCAGGGGAAGATCCAGCGGGTAGCCATGGGGTCCCGTGCACCCCCACCCGAGCCAATCAGTCCTACCGAAATATAAAGGTAGAAAAGAGGAAAAAACGGAAGTCTACTCTTGTGTTCAGTGGCGGACTCAACAGTTAAGGGGAGCTCGATTATTTTACTACTAACTAATTTCGAATTTTCTATTAATTGACAACGAAGAAAACGATATATACCCGACGCCGATTTTTTTCAACGATTTCATAAATCAGAATGTAAAAAATGCCAAAAATCTGAGACCTAAGAGGAGGTTTCTTTAGCCATTATTACGGAATGTAGTACACAGATAGAACAATCCATGCTCAGAGTGGCGTAACGCCTATGCCCTTTCGCGTGGCGGTCCGCATGGCTACTGACCCTTATTGGCCCTTGCAGAGATCCCAATTCTCCCGAAAATCGCGGGTTCTCCCGATCTTTGAGGCCGTCTCCCGCCCTCCCGATTTTTATTAATATCTCCCGATTTTTAAAAATATCCCGAAAATTTCACGAAAAATGTGATTTCCACTATGTCATAGAGCAATGAAACAAAAATTCTTATCTTAAGCCTTGTTTAACAGTTAAATGTGCAATCGGAACTTCCCTAACAGTACCATTTTCTAACAATTTTACAATCCCTGGCCCGGTGACCAGGCCTATTACATTTGAAACAAGTAATCTGGGAAGAATTGGGAGTGTATGCTGACCGTTGTTTGGTGTTGCCACCATGAGGTATAATTTGATTAATATTGTAAGAACGTGGTTGAACTGAATGATTAACAAGACATGGTGGTTTCTCAGTTTCTAGAGAATCAAAATGTCCACCCCTGGCTTCCAAATAGCGTTCAGTGCAAAGCATAGTTTCTTTATAGGATACAAATTGTTTTTCTTTTAAAAATAAAGCCAAATCCAAAGGACAACCTTCAACAAATTGAGTTCTTAAGATCAAATCTTTTAAACCATCAAATGATTGTGTGGTATTTTCCATTTCAATCCACCTTGTAAATACATGCTCCAGTCTGTCTCTTATACACATCTAGATGTGTATAAGAGACAGAGCCTAGGCTAAAAGAAATCCCAAA
>NW_022686336.1:174874-183999 GCF_011630105.1 Anneissia japonica
TATTATTATTATTATTATTGTTATTATTATTATGTTAATGATTTATTTAAACTCTAAATTGTATTTTCTTTAGTTAAGTTCTTTCATTTTTTTAGCTTTAAGTTGTTGTTTTCCTCTTTGTTCATTAGTTTAAGTTTGACTGCGTCACTTTCTTGTGTGCTGCCACTGTTGTAAAAGTGTAATCAAATAAATAATACACTATTATTATTATTATTATTAACGCCTGTTTGCAGCCAGGCTTTGCATCGTGACGTATGAGTGCTCTTCCATTTTCAGCCAATCAGAGCAGATACATGCCCAGAGTGGGAAAACAAAATATGAAAAAGATACCTCCATGGTTACTGTAAAGCTGATTGACTTTGATAATAAATAGCACCAGTTAATATCAGGCATCAAATTGTTTGGTATGACGGTATAACCCTCTCCCCATATTAAATTTTAAAGACATGTCTAGACCAATTTTACTGAATTTTTCATTGTATTTTATTGCTTTTTAGAGGTTTTCTGTGTTTTGTTCTTTACTTCGTTGACTGTGCAATTTGAAATCGTTTTTATGGGACCCGCATGGAAGTATTGTAATTGTTTACTTTTTATGGCTTATCCTATTAATCAGGGTTGTTTGTTGCACTTTTGCCTTTCTTGTCTTGTTTTAATTACATGATTAATGAATAAATTCAATTCAAAACTAATCAAAAACTTAAATATAAATTAAAACTTAAAATATTGCCAAAATTGTTTGCCAATGTTCCTAAAGATAATTGTTCCTATGTTAAAGTGTACTTTATATATTGCTCTGCTGCATTTAAATTTCAAAATTATGGTATTTTATTTTTATTCTATTTTATTCTCATGTAGATCTATTATTAATGATACAATGAGAATACAATTTGAGGGTATATAAATTATATAAAAAATGAAATGCTGAAATTTTCTCATAAAATTCAATTAGAAACAAATACAATTAAATATAATGAAATCGTCAACGAAATGACATTCATGCATTTAAACTGCTGAATACAGATATCAACAAAGAGCCAGGGTAATTCTTTTTAAACTGTATACTGTATAATGTTGTTCTATATACCGGGAGATAATAGGTAAAGTGGGTTCTGAATTGGAATTTCGAGAATTTAAAATAAGTAAAATATTGTAGGCCTATATTAAAATCACTTTAGCACTTGAAGATAAAAAGTATATTAAATTCTCTGATCTATAGTTTAAACGTTTGAAAATAATATATTCAATGTCACCAAGAATGCTTTATGCAATTCAATTTGAATATAATCGTATCCGCTTTCATCACAGTGCTGTGTTACCCACTTCGCCTCCGTTATCATCTAAAGTCAAATGCAATGCAGTCAGTCTCGTGTACACTTATAATATAAGTAATATACACCTATATTATAGGGTGATGTATGCAAATTAGGCTCCCAGTGTGGATTAAGTAATGGACTTCATTTTGATTGGTTGTTGGACCTAAGCAAACTTTCCGCTTACGAACCATACACTGTAGGCCTGCCATAATTTGAAGCCATTAAGCCATTTTGTACAATATTCAATGTTAAAGAACATTTTGTAGATCAAATTTATTTAAAATGGATTCAAAATTTTGAAGCCATTTCAAACTCAGTTTTTCTTTAAGCGTAAAGAGAGCCCTAAATAATAATGCAAGTTTTCAAAAGCGCTAGCGAAGTCGCGTTATTATACTGACGTCGATCCCTAACAACGCAAATAACTTCGCTTGCGTTTTCTTAAACTGCATACGAAGTCACATCAATAGATAGATGATGATAATAATCATTACTTTAAATTCAAATTTATTATTAAAAATTTATGCAAGAATCGTTAATTTTAACAATAATTTAAACAAATGCCAAAAGAAACTTGTCTAAAATGATACGTCACTTAGGCCTCCCAAGATGGCGTCAATGGCCTCACTAAAACAGCCAATGAGCAATCCAGCTATTATAGTAGAGATCAGTGCTATTGCTATGCGAGTGCTCTATCTTGTATTTCTAGTACCGTATCTTTGGCTTTACTCTTACAAATGATCTGTCACTGATTGGTGCTGCTTTCCTTTCTTTACCTCACAGCCTGGCTTGTCCAATGCTTTTCCCCCCTTTATATTGATGATTTTCATTTCTTATATTTATAGTTTTTTAGGGTATTTTTATTGTGTTTTTTTCCCCTTTTCGGTTGCTAAATATATAGGCCTATTAACAATGTTGTGTCTCAACTCAGTTTTATACTGCAATGACGAATTTTACCAATCTGTAATTGTTGTATGAACATAAAAGATCAGAAATATTGTGACTGAGGAAAGATATAATGGTAGACGAAGTAGAGGAAGGCAAAAAACAAAATTAATAACCTAATAGACAAAAAATGGATATAAAATTATGAATTAAAACAGAAAAAACTAATAAAAAAGTGGAAGACGATGGACATGGACCTGCCAACTGGAAGTGTATAGAGGCAAATTAATATTATTTTATTGCTCTGTAACACTTTTGTTGCTTTGTTGTTTCAGACCTATATTAAACGTTATAGGGTATTGACTATTGATTCTCAGACAACAGCATTTTTACACAAATAAAGTTTGAAGTCAACAAAAAAAAATGCAGCTGATAGTTACTATGATTTAATAACAATTTCTTGTACAATAAAATTATAAAAACTATATAAACTGGAATGCTGAAAGGTGGAATGTAATTTGCATTAAAAGAGAACTAGCAAAATGATTGGGTATTTTTGATATGCCATTAATAAGAAAAATCAACCTGGTTTTTTTTTTTGGCAATATTTTTATTAAGTTAAAGGCCATTATATACTATTTTACCGTGACGTCACTGGCGAAAAAAGTAACAAAAGATCGTGTAAATAACGCCGCGTAGGGTATCTGCCGCGTACAATTCAATTCAATATAAAGTTTATTTCCACATCATCAATACAAAATACATAGACGGAGAAATACATAAGGGTAAAAAAAAACAATAATTGATAGGAATGTAAGTCCATCAGAACATTTGAATAAAGTGGAAAAGGGTCGCCACAACAAGCAAGCTTTATAACGGGCGCCCATTGATTATGAAATAAAATTAACAACTATATCACATATAAATAAAGTAACAATAGTCATTGAAAATTCTGAAGAAAAGTTAAATATGATTACATACAGCACACTTATTTATACAAAGGTTTGCATTACACTTATAGTTTTCATAGTAATGGTTATTTAAATTTCTTTTGAATTTATAAATACTATTACTGAGTCTTAATTCTACATTGATATCGTTCCAGATTTTAGGCCCTATATATGTTAAGCCCTTTTGTCCCATATTTGTGTTCTTTTTTGTTATACACAAGTTATCTTTATTTCTTGTACCATATCTGTGTACAGAGCCATAAGTCTGAAAAAAACTATTAAAGGACACTGGTACTTGTCCCATGAAGTACTTATACATAAATATTGAAATATTCTTCTTATAAATGTCATACACTGTGAGAGAATTTGTTTTGATGAATAAAGGCAAGGATATGATGGATGCTGATAATGGGTGTGCATACAATTCTTAAGGCTTTTTTTTGTAAGATATGAACACGGTTTATATTTGTAGAGTCAGTGGTACCCCATGTGGATATGCAATATGTTATAACTGGGAGAATTAACGAGTTGTATATAGTCAATAATTTTTTTTGCGGCAAAAATGTCTTGAGTCTATTTAGAGAGCCTATCATAATAGAGATTTTGTTAGCTATATAATTTACATGGTGTGCGAAAGTTAAAAATTTGTCAAGTTCTACTCCTAGAAATGTTATGAAATCTGCACATTCTATTGTATTGTTGTTTATAGATAACTTATTATTACCTATGTCAACTGGTTTATTTTTACCTCTGAAAATTATATATTTTGTCTTTGAGACATTGATAATTAGTTTATTTAGTTTGTTTAGTTTATTTATTAGTTTATTGGCTAAGAACCATGAGCGAGCTCTCTATTCATTCGTATCATCACGGTATTTGAATATGTCTGTATTTATAGACTAGAACAGTGCAGACCCAGGCGGATGGCGACTAACAGGTACGGAATCGTGCAAAATAAATACCTGTTGTACAGTACGTCTAATTTACACCTTCTACGCTGAGAGATCTGGCAAGCATGTTAACAATTATGGATGCATTTTCATTCCTTACTGCAGGAAATAACAAATTTTATATTGAGTAGTCCTATTATAGTTTTCTTTTTAAATCGAGGCACAAATTTAGTCGGGAACCGTCAACACATGTTATTGATAAATAAAAACTTGTTTCACCAATACGACATTTAGTAGTGTATGACCTTATGAATAACAGTATACATTACATGTTCCGCGTTGTTAATGTTGCTGAAAATTAGGTGAACGCAGCACAAAGGTATGTCCCTTTGTGCGCCAACTATAAATAACTTGATATGCATCAGCGGTTGTCAACAAACGAGTTACAGCATGCACGCAAAGATCGTACGCGGCGGATACCCTACGCGCCGTTATTTACACGATCTTTTGTTACTTTTTTCGCCAGTGACGTCACGGTAAAATCGTATACAATGGCCTATAACGTCATAAAAAAATTGCCAAAAAACGATTTTAAAGTTGATTCATTAATGGCATATCAAAAATCCCCTCTAGAACAAAAGAATCATTTTGCTATTTCTCTTTTAACAATCTATTTATAATGAGTAGTATAATAACAGTTTAATATATGAATAAAGTAAATAACAAACACCAATCTAAATATTCAAGAAATATTATCCTTTCTTATACTTCGCTCAACTAAGCACTTCATATTACTTGTATTAAGTGTGGTCATTGGAACAATCATACACAATAAATGTCAAACATCCTCCCAATCTTAGTCGCCATAGTTTAAATCATAAAAATGCAGGTATGCTCCATAATCTTAAGACATGTAATAGGTATACACCATATAGAGATTATTGTATTCATGAACAACAGATAATAGGTATTGGTGGTGGAGGATGGATGTTATGTCACTCAATTTGGCATAGACAGCATGGGGTACTGATGTTCCTTTATATCATGTTGTTTACGAATATGTTCTTTCAAACTTGGTCTTGGTTTAAAAAATTTGATGTTGGTGGTATTGTTGGTGTTCTTTATTACAGTGGAAGCAGTGCCGGATTAAGCATCGTCTGGCCTCAAGGCATTTTGGAAATGGCCCCCATTGTAATAATACTCTGCCACAACTCTAACAGTAGAATGTCTCCGAGTTTTCTGGCCTAATAATACTGGAAAATAGAGTGTAAATAATATTGCAGTCCAACTTTTGATGGCCCATCATTTTTGCCTGGCCCACAAGGCTTGTGCCTTATTTGCCTAATGGTTAATCCAGCACTGAGTGGAAGAACCCCTATTAATTGGACATCTTCAGGACCAAAAAAATGTGAAATGAAACATTGTAAAAAGCCTGCTAATGCAGTATTTACACGGAAGCAAAGTAAAAGACCGGTCGTAATTTGTTTATTTACGCTCTATGATAGAAATCTAACCAATAAACAACATAATTTCATATGATAATCCGTCCTATATTCAATACATGGGATATGCGCAAAAACATTACTTTCCCAAATTCCCACCTCACTTTTCCACAAAAACTTTTCATACTTTTAATTTCAATAAAGCCTACCAAAAATTACAGTAATGAGTGGGCTAAAAATTGCCTTTGACCATTACTTTGCTGATTCCATTAAAAGGTGAAGTTGCTATTCATCATAAATCCAATCACTCCACATATCATCGTGAAGGGCAGGATTGGCTCTTACATCAGGAGGAGGAAAATTTACAGGTAAAGAACCATTAGCATAAAATACTAGCCGCTGGTAAAGCTCATTGACTATATCAGGTCGAAGTTCAGACAAATCATTATACTCATATGGGTCATCTATGATGTTGAAAAGCCATAAAGTCTTGTCTTTGGGATCAGTTGGTATGGGTGCTTTTATATCAGACTCTGGTGGTGCTATCCAGCTTGAATTACCTGCAATATATAAAAACTCTGTGATATTAATACCAGTAACTGTAAAATAGAACAGTTTAGATAGATTAAGTTTTTCGGTGTTAACAGAAATGACCATTGCTTTTGTTCTGATTTTTATTTTCTTCTTCTATCCCGTTTTCCTATCTTTTTGCACAGGATTTTTCTGTCTGGCACTTTGGTCACTTTCCGTGCTTGGATCTTCTTCCAACTTTGTCCATGGAAAGACCATATAGAGATGTGCATATTGAAATATGACGTCATTCTACATATTTGAAATATTAATAAACTAGTAATTAATCTTTTATATTAATACTTTTTGCATTTCCTAAAGGGTTTCAAATTAGCTACAGCTTGGTTAAACAAAAAAGTTACAGCGAAATGCATGAACAATTTTTGCTTAAGGTTTGTATTATTGACAAATATGATCCACCTTCTTTTGGGACATGGTTCAGTCATTGTTTGTACTTGTTGGCATACAAATGTCTTTATTGCAATCATATAAAATATAGATTGAATTTACAATCAAAAATTTACAAAGTCATCAATAAAAAACATTAAAAAAACCAAGAGAATCGCAAAAACATAAAGAATTAGTTACAAAAGTCAAATACCAAATTTAAAATTTAAAGATAAAATTTATTGCACGGTTAAGCAAAAAAACACAAAGAGGACCCACATTAAAAATCCATCAAAAAAATATAACACGATTAAAAATTAACCAAAAAAAAAAAAAAATTAGATCATCTAACAAGGCTAGCAAAAGCAGAGCAACTGCAAAACAACCAAGAGTCTACCAGGGGCCTTCTATGGGGAGGCTGATGCTAGGGCCCACCCAGCCTTCCATGGTGACCACTGTGATGGAGTACAAAGACCACCGACTGAATCACCATTCATAAAATAATCCATGATTTATATGAATTGTTTAGATCTATTGGTACGCATGTGTGGTATGGAAAATGTTTTATTGTGTCTATAGGTTGTATTGGTATTCAATTGGTGGTGGGAGAAGGTGGTTCAGTCGGTGCTCATTGGATTAGTAAAATACCTCCTACTCATCTCCAGCAGTCGGTCCTGAAGGCGGTGCAGATCCAGAGCAATTTGTGCGTCTCCATAGGAGACTCCAGGTTATATGCAGCCCAGAGCTCATTTTTGTATTTTTTCGAGAGCATCTTTCTGGGTTTGAGTCAGACCAGTATACCAAAGAGGGCAAGCATACTCAATTACCGATCTTATGATAGCACAAAAGAAGTACCTTAGGGCATGTAATTCTAATCCTGCCCTACTGAGTTGCTTTAAAAAGTAAATTCTTGTATTACATTTCTTACATATATAGTCAACATGACTTTGCCAAGATAAATTATCTTTGATAATGACACCCAGAAGTTTGGTTTGGTCAACCTTTTCAATTTCAACATTGTTGATAATAAGAGCTGGAAGGTTACTTTTAAACCGTTTGCAACTTATCAACATTTCAAATGTTTTCTTTTCATTGATAACCATGCTATTAATGCAAGACCCTTCCAGCTCTTGCACTTGGGTTACTAAATGTTTTTGTCATTTATGTAGAACTGTGTAACTTTTTTCTTTTCGAATTATATTTTTATGTTTTTGCAGTTGGGTTTTGTGCATTTGGAGAGCGTGTCGTGTTAGAGGTGCTTGCACCTGTTTATACGCTCTCTCACTGGAATTTCTATTTATATATATATATATATATATATATATTTTTGTACGGTTGCCAGTGTAAAGCCGAATAAAATAAAAAATAAAATAAAAAGACCATTCATATATGTCATTACACGCTATTTGCGTATTGCTGCAATTAAGGGAGGATATTGTTTCAGAAGCTGTTGTGTCATCCATATATTTGACTAGAGGCAAGTTGATCTTAAAGCTGTTTATGAATATCAGAAACAGAACAGGTTCTAACCAAGACCCTTGTGGGATGCCACCGTTGGGAGATAGCCAGGATGATAGGTGCTTCCCTATTTTAACTTGCTGAAGACTATTACTTAAAAACGATCTAATCCAGTTCACAAGAATTTCATCCACATTTAGATCTCTAAGTATCTGTATTATGAGTTTATTATCAATCAGGTCAAAGGCCTTTTTATAGTCTAATAGAAGAACCCTGACCTCCTTTCCTTTGTCAGTTTCATTAAACCATTGGATCATAGTAGTTACTAGGGCATCAACAGTAGATAGACCTTTACAACAGCCAAATTGATTGGGATCAATCTGGTCTTCAACGCAATTCCATAATAATTTCCCTATTAAACTTTCAACAATCTTATCTGGTCCCGGGGTCCCATTACAGCAGCCATAGAAGCCTAAGAATATTATTATCTAAATTGAACAAGCATCATGTTTAATTTGAAGGGAAATGATAACTATCCGCCAGGATTTATCTTTCGTCGACGTTGTACGATCATTAACTCTTACGTGGTCTAAAAACTAAAAATACACTATCCACCACAGGGTTGGGTTCTTTAGTGTAATGGTTGAAATTTTCAACATCATCCTCGCCACTGCAGTCATAAATTGAGAATTACTGACGTCGAGTTTCATGTTTTTTTTCCTTCATAAATCTGTGATTTTTTTTTTTTGCACGTTATTTTTCAACTTTACAGCTTTCTTTTAATGTTTTTTCTTTAAAATTGCAACATCAGTTGAGCCGGATTTATCCACCTACTCTGAACTATAGGCCTAAGTCTAGTTTATTTACTTTTTCTATAACAAGAATGAAACCAGAGCCTTGCAGGCGTCATCGTTCCTATGCATGATACACGACTTTTAGAAGTATATATACATGTAATATATATATATATATATGTATATATATATATATACATATATATATGTATGTATATATATATATGTTTATGTGTGTGTATATACTTATATATAAGTGTACATTATATATAAGTATATAAGAATATAAGTGTATATATATAAGTATATATATAGGCCTATATAAGTATATATGTAAGTATATATATATAAGTATGTATATATAAATATATATACGTATATATAAGTATGTATATGTATATATATATAAGTATGTATATATATAATATAAAAGTATGTA